>NC_031679.1:2632439-2907007 GCF_000149555.1 Fusarium verticillioides 7600 | reverse complement strand
GCGTTTCTTGCTTGCAGGAGAGAAAAGAAAAGAAAAGATGTGAGGTTGAGGATGACAATCCAAAGTGAAGAAGGGAAAGAAGAGGAGGAGTAGAAGTAGAAGTAGAAGTAGTTTATTAGAAGGGGAGGGGCAAGTGGTGTAGTAATAACAATAACCTAGGTAGGGTACCTTACAGTGGACGGAACGGCAAAGATTCAGAAACAGGCACAATAGACAGTTTACAGCGGCATGCATGCAGTAACAGGCTCACTAGAGTAAGGTACAGTACGTACGGGGCAGATTGCAACGGCCACGACGGTGGTGATGGTTCGGGCCATGGATTAGGATGCATGCATGGGCATGCATGGATCAGGGCATAACAAGGGTTTGCTCTCGCTGCTGCTGCTACTGCTGCTGCCAGGGCCCCTGTTACATCTAACAGGAACAGTCTAACAGCGTTGACGAACGGGGGTGGGAGGCGTTCCAGGCCTAGACGACAGGACAGGGCATGGGGGTAAATTCAGGGCCTGCAGGGCATGGCATGTGGCTTGGCTGGAGTTGGGATGCTGCAACATGAACAAAACCAAAACAATACATCCATCGCAGACGGAACAAGTCGTGGATGATGATTCATCTTACAGTTCCTGTCTGGGACTCAAAACAAATACTGCTACAACCAGATCTGAGGCTCTAAACGGAGACAAACTAGACGACACTATACTATTTTAGCCTGGCCATAGACTGCGCGCGAGACGAGACTAACACAAGACAAAACCTGCAGTAATGAGACACCCAATTTCTGGGGTTTTGTGGTTTCTTTGTTTCTGTTTCGGGGGGTTCAGAAAAAACCTCAGACGAAAAGAAAGTGAGCTTGTGAAGCAATAGCAACGATCGTAATATTACAGAAACGCCACCGATGACATTGGCTTGATACAAGTCTGCAGTAGTCAAGCCTCAATCGCGGTGAAGGTGAGATCTAGTCTAAACGGTTCGACAGATTAGGAATATGGAGCGAACACCACCGTCCGCCACTATCATGAATCAATCTTGTTGACTAGGAAGATGAGATGGCATGGTCCATCCCAAGCGAGCCTCAAAATGATCACTTACATGCTGCAACTGCAGCTGCACAACACCACACAAGAGAAAAGTCGTTGTCAGTGACGGATACAAGATCCGCCGCCTTGTCAAATCAACTCACCCTTGCCTGGTAAAACGGTCACCACCGCACGTAGCGTCTCCCACTGTTGAAGAAGTGATCCAAACATCCATTTACCACCCCCGGTTCAGTACTCGCTCGTACAACGGATATTGGCAGGGCCTGTGCGAGTTTTAAACATACTCTTCGCCATCCTTGGCATCCGATCTCTACAGCACAGCACAGCACAGCAGCACCTAGGAGAAACTGTCTCCCGTCGGACCAGACACGCATATACTGTGCACTGTCCCTAGGTACTGTAGGTTTACGTATGGCCTCTGTGGGCTTTCCCTTGTGTTCGTTACTTGATAATCAATCACTTGTCCTATTCTTGAATTCAGTCAGTCAGTCTCTCTTTAGCGGGGTCGTGTTGCGTTACATCGACCTCAGCTTCAGGTGCGCGATGCGCGTAATAATTCAAGGTGCCCTTCCATTAGTTGATAGCCTTGTCTGACTCTCCAGCGCAGCACACAAACTGCTTCTTGGCAGCTAACCCTGGCGACCAGCAGGGGTTCATATATTGCTTCGTAATTGGACGGTCCCTGATTTTGATTTGCACCTCTAGTTCCTTCGACCTCGTGGTTTGGCTGTGGCTGTAATAATCCCGCTGACTGTCCATTCGAGGCTAACATCCATCGCGCGCCGCTGCGCTGTGATCCATGATCTTCTGGAGGACCGTGATTAGGTCCCAAGCTGTTGGCTGCAGCTAGCTAGCAGACTACGTACTACTACTGGCCCGGGCGTAGCAAGTAAACACGATCGGGGAGTTGGTGGTGTTGCTGATGCATAATTCTTGGTGTTTCTGTATAAGGCAGCTGAAGTAAAGGCCGCTACAAGGAGATGCTCCCCCCAAAAGTTTATCAAACCCCAAATGTTTAGTTAAACTAAGATCCGGTTTCGTTTCTCTCGCCTTCTGTTGGCTCCAGCAAGTAACTATCAAAAACTCGAGACGAGTCGAGTCCAGATACGTACATATTATCCTTCCTTGGCCGGCTTTGCACGGTGTTTGGTGGAGGGCATGTCATTGTAACCCTGTCGGCTATCGTTTCGTGATAGGTGGGTGCAAGATATGCCGTCCGTTTAGACGATGCGCACATGCCATCGACGCCCCGATTCACAAATTTGCGGGACGACAAGCGCCTGTCTAATTTCAACATGCAGTGACTTGTTTGCACCTTTATTAATTAATTAGACTTTAGGAAGTTTTATCTTCATCTGTTGTTGTTTGGTAGGATTAGGGCAAAACAACTTGGACTCTGATATCATACATATCACTTCTTGACCTGAAGCATCAAGATCATCATCATCATCATCACCCACTAACTCTCTGGTCATGATGTTTCTTGTCTCAGAGTCACTATAATACTACTCAAACCCATATAACGTTCCTTACCGTCGGTTTCGGTTTCTACCTTAACAAAGCCTACTAATCTCGCCGCTTCGTTAGCTGCCGCCGCGCCCCAGGCCCAAGGTTCAGGGATCCCCCCTTGAAACCCGCTAACGCACTGGCGTAATTTCACCTCGGTATCAGGGATTATATTAGTCCAAAAGAGATGGACATTTGCGAACTCTGTGGACCGTCCTCTGCTGATTGGGCGGCTTATTAACCTCAGAATACTGGTTCTGTGCTTTCGACACTTTGTTTTTACCTTGTCCGTCAACAGACTCTGTCCTTATTCCTATTGTGGTCTTCTGTATCGTGTCTTGTCCTGGCAATGTGCCGTGCAGGGGAAACGAGCTGAGTTTGCGGCACAAACGGAAACATTCGTTCCCCAGTTACAGAAAACAAGAATGAGAAACACGGCCAAGCGAGACACAGGATGTACACGGATACTTCGATCCCGCTGTCTTACGCTGCTCTGATCGTCGTCCTTCCTTGCAATTCTGAGTGGTTTGAATACGACTGAATCTATTCGTCTACCTATTCTTAGAGCCCTGGACGACTAACACGGTGTCATGGCAAGATGATCACCAGGTGGTGTCGGGCGGTCAACCGGCCCTTGGTAGCGAAATGCTTCTGTAGATTGTGACTCTGTGCGTGCGTGTAGGTAGTCGATCTCACTCCCCTTGTCCGAGATCTTTACGCGGCTTATGGAGTACCCCCCCATGCATATCGTATTGCAAAGCATTGGATCCTTATGAAAATACATATGCACTAGTGCTCCGTACCTGCAGCACGGCTCTGCTCTGTGGCGCTAAACAAAACTGCGAATACCTTCAAGCTTCAGATATCTGATGCACACTTCTAACATGACAGCGTCAAGAGAAACACATTCTCCAGCTCGGATCGAAACATTGCCGGAAACCGGGTGCTACTCTACCGAGTTGGCAGGAGGTCCCATGACGCCGGATAGCTGTCGTTCCTGTGTGAGCTCGAGTCTGAAGCAGCGATCAAACACGTCCAGATCCCGAAACTCCAAGATCTGAGATTCCCAGATAAGTTTTAGATAACCTCAGTTTTGGGTTTCTTCCATGCAACCTCGCATGCATACGAAATCCCGATACATAATTCCTCGACTATTACTATTGACTTAATCCTCCTCTCTTAAGCGCTAAACATTTTACGCTGTCAAATGTTTGCCAAGTCGCAACAGTTCCCTTCTTAGACTTACCTCGGCAGTGTTTCAGGAGTCTGTGCGGTTGAGATGGTCATGGCTGTTTGGGTCCCGGACTGGGGGCCCTCAGGCTGTCCTGAGAAAATGTTCTGGAACTTTGCTCTGCACGGGGACAGAGATGCAGCTATCGTGAGTTGTTGGTCAAGCGGCGAAGGGCCGTCTTTTTTTTTTTATATATATAGCGGGATATGCTTGCGAGAGAGCACTATGTACGTGTAAGTCCACAAAACACCTGCAGGGTTCCGTGTTGATGATAATTTCGTTCGGGTTTTGTCTTTATTGATTGTGCTACTAAAGTAAACTCTCCATATATAAAGACTTTTTTTTAAAGTTGTTTACGTGTTTTGTGAGATTGCTCATGACACCGGCAGATTCATCTCGTGTTTGTTGAAGGTTTCTACTCCATGGTTAAGCAATGCCTTGTGTTCTTTGACGCCACATGTCTATCTTGCAGGGCTGGCGTTTCAATATTCACCGTTATATAAGCTTGTAGCTTGAAACGCGACCAGAATGTTTGAGATTCCCATTATCCAGACCTACTTCCAGTCCATACCCAGAAGTTCCCCTACCCACTGGAAGCGTAAGGTAGAAGCAAGGGTCCTGATCGCTTGGCCCTACGGACGGCTCAAGAGGTGTCCGAATATTTCGACCAGCTCTTGCAACCGGGGTGGTTTCATCCGCGGGCCTAACCCTCGAGGAACAAAGGTTTCGAAACTTGATGGTCTAATGTAACTCAAAAGAAGGCTAAAGCACCGATGCACTCCGTCTCGAGCTCTGTTGTTGTTGTTGTTATCAGGATCTTTGCTCACCGCCGCAAACTCGTATCGCGGGCGACAATTTTGCCTCGGAATGTATTTCCCCGATATCCATATTAAGGCGTGTATGTTTCATTCGCATGGGGAGAGTGCCCCGTGCTCCTCTTTTGTGCTTATTTTATTGTTGACGTGGGACATCAGGCCATCCCAGATTACAAGCGTGTTTCGAAGCGGGCGGGGATCGGCAATGCAGCTGGAGATGGCGGAGGAAGATGAACTCGATGGAGTTTGATGCCGGTGCCGGATCGTCGTGTGAATGTCGAGATTTGGTTATCTCGCCGTTGTCTTGATCTGGTAGTTCTGATGCATTCATCGTTATCACGGCTTAATCTCAACGTTCGCCACCGTTAGGGCTTGAAGGATTTCATGATTCATCCTGCTGTGCCGGGTAATCTACCAGAGGTCAGATCATAACTAGGAGGAAGAACAGTCGGAGATTATGAACCGTAGTCATTCTTAGCATCATTTTAGTCTGGGTTTTTGCTATGGATACTCGAATCCAATCAACCCATCATGAACTTAGTTTCCTTCTCCAATTGATTTCATCAGAGTTTTTATAGTGTTTTTTTTTTTTTTGTTTTTTTTTTTTTTTTGCCGTCAGCCTTATTCAGGGCTATCAAGCTTTTAACTTCTCTAACAGAGGCTTAAACAGTGAGGCCCCTATAGTAGGCCAGAATCACAGAAGTCAAGATCAGTTAAGGTTTATTTGCCTCGAGTGGCGCAATTGCTGCCTTGATCAAGCAGTATAAATACCGCCTGCAGGTCCATAGTGTTAATATACTATGCCTATTGGAGGACTTTCTCTTATGGTGTCTAAGAGGACATGTTGTAGTAGGCCTACCCTGGACAACGAAGACGAGTCTGGTATTCTCTTGACATTCATCAATTGTGTGGCTGTTTTATACGTCAGCCATTCTGTATACTTGCATTTAAATATATAATTCTCCCGTTGTTATTGAATGAGTTCAGTATCTTTGCCTGCGTGGATACGGCTTGTGTTCGAGGTGTGCCCATGACAGTGAAAGGCGGCATCATAGGTGCGGTTGAGGAGAAATGGAAAAAAAGGGGGGTCGACAGCCTCGACAGGTAAACAAGCAAAATTACTCAAGCTGCATCTCTACAGCATCACAAACATTATATTAGCCCATATCCGTTTGTATTAATTGCCACCCGTACGATGGATCAAAAACTCCGAGTCCCGGATCCGACGAGGGAGGGACTTGAGAGGTACACAGATTCAATGTCACGATCTTAGCTCGAGACGCGACCAGATTGCCGGGTATACCCCATTGTGTACAGTACTTGTAGGGTGGAGAATCGGGGCAGATCCATCATTTCGAGAGATGCGGCTCTTGAGGCCAGCCATCCTCAAACGGCACGTACCGCAAGACAAGGTACATAGGTTCAAGAAACGGTGTCGAGACTACATCTAGTACAAATCTGTCATTCAAAGTGAGCTTATTTTCAACAACACCTCGTGGTTGTTGGAGATAAAGTATGAATTGATCACGTAGAGTGGGGATGACATCTTGACATCCGACAACAGAACGAAAAATGAAACTAACAAACATAGGAACGTGATAGACGACATATGAATAGTTGCAATAGTCAAAAGAATAGTAGAGGACACGTGAAAGGACCGCCTTATCCTACCAATGTTATCGCTGTATCACGCAATGCAAAATGACAGCACGTCACGTAGATAGAGGCTGTCAGTGGCTGCTAGAACTGAACACGAAAGCCTCATCAAAGAGATTTGATCCGTTGCGACAAGCGAAATAGAGGTTGAAAAACGCCGACAGCCGTATAATTAATCACCAACAGGGATTCATTGCCTGATGGGATGATATCGTGAGATTAGACCAGTCGGTGAATTATTAGACAAGGAACGCCATCGACAAGGGAGAAACAGATCATGTCAGATAAAAAAGGTGACGTACGCGATGAGACTACCTAGACTCATTAGATGAGCGGGATTGGCAATTGCTGATACCAAGGGCAAATCTCTGCCACTCATCACTTCAACTGATTGAATGCCTGATTCTATGATAAACTTGTACGACGATAACTGAGGCTTGACCAAAGGTGGCTTGGCAATTTACCGGATCAACCAAAGAAACGAGAGATTTTCATTAGCGGGTGGGGAACGAGAGCACGTACCTCTCAGTACTTGTTTTCGGGATGTTTCCTGCTGGAAGAGATAACATGCTCGTCATCAGCGCACTGTATGAGTCCGAATAGTTTATGTGGCGAGAGACAGTGTGATTATAGAGCCAAATTCTAAGCTATTCGCGCCTCGGAAGCGTCGGTGACCCACTTTTAGCGCAAGCGTCGTAGCTTTCTGTCACGCCTGCCCACCTCTTTTCGCCCATTCCATTCTCCCCTTTCCACCAAAAAAAAAGGGTAACCCACGACTACCTCCCCCTCCCCAGGTCCCAGCGACTTCCAAGGTCCTGCCCGAGTTACTTTGCCTTGAGGTACCGTCCATCGTTCCTCCCTCCCCCAGACAAGACCTGTCTACCTACGTCTTTTTTAACCTGCCGCATTCAATCCACCTCAAACTCGACCTGACGGAAACAGAGTTGAACTGAGGTGAGGTATCTATCCATTGTACAATCCATACCTTATACGCCCAAACCTCATCCTCAGTCAACCTAGTTGTGGATCCACTCACAGCATCTGTTAAGGCTGAGTGAGGTATCTCTATCTCTCTATCTCTCTATCATTCTGCGATTGCGACCTGCGACAGGCGAGCAAAACGACTTGACTTGTGACTCGACTTTTACATTGTGTCGTCACCGTCGCAGACAAACAAGACGCGCATTTGCTTGCTCGTTCCCCCTGGGCCTTTAACTCAACTCAAGTAAGCATTTGCTATTCTATATCCTGTCCCATCATCCAATGCCATTTCCTGGGTTTCATTCTCACTCATTATTGCGTCTTTACTCGTTGAAATGAAAACCTGTACATGTTTTTGAGCGCGCGTCCTGTATCTTCCGTCATTGCCGAGTTGAGACTGAGCATAAACTCGCTCACTCTATTTACTCAATGACTCAATACTTCACCCATCATCATCAATATCACCTGTCGCATCGCATCGCATATACCTACCTGCCCATTGTCTTGTCACGACCACATTCCTACGTTTCTGTTCGCTACGTACCTCACATCACTCGCGTCTTATCGCAGACACGTTACGCGTGTGTCCGCCTGTCCTCTCTTTGTCCGGCTTGCTTGCATTTTCCTGCCTCGTTATAGCCCCAGCCCCAATCAATCTCTTTTCGCTCACAAGCGTCTGCCTCGTCTCCAACCACCCCCCAAAAACAACGGGGCACTCGCTGCCAATGTATTCTACATACCTTCGCCGAGACGCACGCGAAAAGCAACACAGCATCTGACCGCGCACACGGTTTAGACACGTAGAGCATCGCGCAAATTGGATTCCGTTGCACTCGAACAATTTTTTCTTTATTTCCACTCTCACCACTTACACGCCGATACTGACCCAACCTTAACCAGCGCACAAACGTTGATTGCAAGACAAAAAACCCTGATCATCACGACCAGTTGGTACTTGCGTGGAGAAAACAAACCGGCATCCCACCACATCACGTTTCAGTTTTTTACCAACCAGATCCCGCGGTTGTGTTTCCTGACGCCCTAAAATTCACCTCCTAGCACAGATCTTGTTGAGTACTTCGCAGATACTCGAGATACTCGTCTGTACCTTTCTTGTATCGACCTGGTCACCCTCACGATACTGTGACTGGTCACTGTTTAAATTCTCTTAACTTTTAACTCAACCATATTTCACGGATCAAGTAGTCAGACTTTCGCCCGTGAGTACAAATACTTTCTCTATTGTCACCACCTGTACTCTTGGTCACCAAAACCAAGAAAAAAGTCCCGCGTTTTGCGCCATCGCGCTTCTGGTGTTAATACGGAGAGAAGCACTATGAATCGCAACGCGATGCAGGCCGAGCAGGTGGACCCAAGGCTGTGGTTACAGGTATGCTGCAAATGTTATGAAGCGACTATTGTCCCGTTCCTGTCGAAATTCGATATCGACAATAGTTGCGCAGCTCAGACCCTGGTCGCGTCATCCCCAGTTTGCGCGTTCTTCAGACCCACGTTGGTTGATACACCAGTCAGAGTCATGATATGTCTTGTTGTATCGCAGACGCTAGCGTCAGCGTCTCACGACTTTCAACATCATGTTTCCTTGCTTATTGCCGATGGTTCTTTAATTTGATGGCTAACTGGTGCCTTTTAGAACATGCAGCAGTGGCAAGTCGGGCCTGTCCCGGAGTATGTCTACACCAACTCTCATCAGCCAACCGAGATGCAGTAAGTAATACGTCCTTTGATGAACGCTTCTTTCTTGGACGAGGTACCACACCCTCTGTCGATTACAAGTGTAATACGACTCTTACTGTTTCGTCACGGTTTCCCTGGCTTTATAAGGTCCTTGGTCGGTTTTTTCGAATCGTGTCTCACGACCCATTTCACCACTGATAGACCTGGCGCCTACTAAAGCTACACAAGTAACTTTCTCACATGAAAGTACCTCCAATGCCTGTAGCTTGTGGTTGTGTCGACTACCGAGCCCATTCATATTGATAATGAAGCCCTATGATTGGGAGCCACCCTGCTGACCTGCGTCTCTCAATAGCAACCCTCATCAATACCAGAGCGACATGACTCGCCGTCCTGAGAACATGGAATTCCGCTACGGCGGCCCCCAACCTAATATGGCACCGCAGCAACAACAGCAGCCTCAACAGCAGCAGCAGCAGCAACATCACCCGGCGCCTGTTCAACCTCCTCCCATGAACGTTCCTCAGCAGCCTCCAAACGGTGCTGCACCTCCTCAGCAAGTACCTACTCCCACTCCGGCGCCAGCTGGTCGGTCACGAAAGAGGCCGGCACCTGGTGCCGCTGGACCTCCTGCCACAGCTCCTCCTCCTGCCCCTGTTACCCCATCTCAAGTTCAACCTCCTGTCGCAGCTCCTCCCCCACCCCAGGCGGTTCCTCAACAACCACAACAGGTTCAGACAGATGATGCGAACGCAGCCCCAGTTGCGCCTCCACCGGCCAAGAAAAGCCGGACTAATACCCCCTGGACACCACAAGAAGAGTTGCGACTGAAGCAAATGCGAGATGCTGGCAACAGCTGGGCAGAGATTGCCAAGGTAAGACCTGCGGTGTAACCTGGGTATGATTCATGTGCTAAAACATGACGTGCAGACTTTCCCTACCAGGACAGAAGGATCTGTCAAGAAGCATTGGTACAAGGTATGCTCAACCAGGAAATGAACGGGAGGATTGATGAAGCTAACTAGATTTAGGACATGCATTATGCTGAGTTTGCAGAGGACGAGGTAGGCACCATTAGCCCTTTTTGTTGAACGACAAAGCTGACCTCCCCTTTATCAGAGCCAAGCGTTATTGAACGCCATCAAGGAGTACGAGAACAACAAGTGGAAGTCAATTGGGCAGAAGGTCAACAAACCTGCCAAGGTACGAACCCTACCCCCCGGAACTTGAGAAAACATGTAAGGTGTTGACATATGACGTAGGCTTGCGAACAGTACGCCAAAGAACACTTTCCAGGTATGTCCCGACTGCTCCGTTTTGACGACGGAGATTGAAGAAGCGTTCATTGAAACTGACATACATAGATTTGTTCCCTAATTCCAAGAGATAGGGGCGAACCGCAAGGTGGCTTTGGGGTCCTCTTGCAAGCTTCGTACTCCTGTGAGAACTCGAGAGCCAAGAGGATGATCTTTAGCCCAGACTTCCTTACTGCACAGGGAAAATACACAAAACAACAAAAACAAAGGGAAAATTAGCAGTGGCGTTCTGCACCATTTCTATGCGGGAAACTGTTTAATATTTGTTAATTGTGGAGTTGCCTCAAATGTTTTATGAGGCACGGCGGACAATGCCTCATCGGCATTGTTACCACTCTTTCGGATCGGGATACGGAAAGGACTGGAACTGGGAACTGGCGCGTAAAGGTGGAAAAATTGAAGACGAGGAGCAGCGTATGCACCTGTCGAACTGGCCTATAGGAGGAGAGTGTTACAAAGGAACGGGACTTGTGATATGAGCACGTCTGTTGGTGTAATGGGGAGAGTTGAAGGAGGATATGGCTATCTGAGGTTGAGGTTGCAGTTGAGAAAGACGAAGCCGTTTCAAGACGGACCGAGTCGGAGGGACGGAAAGGAAAGGAAGGATGACGGCAGTGTGTGTTGTTTTTTCCCATGTCTTTTTCCTTTTCGATTCTGGTTGTGAAAGGATGGGACTGTTCGATTTTAGGTTCGGTTACTTATACCCCAATGCCTGGAGTTGATTCCTTGCACACAAACATTATGGCCCTCTGAGTGATGCTTCGTGAACTGAACCAATTGCCCGTAATGAAAACATGATGCATCTGGGGACACACCGTACATATCCTGTGTATTAGTCGCTGTTTAGTTTAATTTGCGAAGACACAAAGCAATTGCCATTATTCTGCACCTACTACTTAGTCTTGCTGTACGATAGCAACACCTTACGTTGATGCTTGGCCACTGTCAGGAAGTTGGTGTTTGGCAGGCCTGTAAGATTGACCAGGGACCGCGGCGTGTCCCCTGTAGTGGGCCCTGGGCTATCAGCCTGGGCTAGGTGCAGTACCTGGGCTACTTGTCGGGTACAATGGGATTGTGTGACGGGAAATGGCGTGCCAGATGTAGATGTGACAACGGCGATGCATGATGGCGTCGAAAGGGTTTTGGAAGGTTTTCGAGTACCAATTCATCATGGTATCCATTGCTAGTGTGGTTATTGCATTGAGCTCTGGCGAGAAGGGTAAAATGGGCCGGAATGAAGGGGGCGGTACGTATTATGATGGGCAGGGATGAGTCTATGACCTGAAATCTGGGGTGATATGGATGGATGGATTGAATGGTACGGATGTTGGTTCGCGGAATGCACGGGCTTTGGACTCACGGCTTGTGGTATTGTTGAAGGAATTGGAGATACAGTGAGGTTGTAAATGGAGTCGAAGCTGAAAGTTTAATATATATAGTAGGTAACATTTCGGGTCTGAAGATCAAGTCAAACTCAATCGATTTGGTTGAACTTTGTTGGCGGACGAGGTTATTTGCGACCGCGGTGATGCAACTGATAATAAAGTGATTGCTTTGCTGTAAGAGCTCAGAGATTGAGGACTGTTGTATCGAAGACATGTTTAATGGACTGGATATTAGAGGATTCCATGGCTGTAATTGGTCTTATTACAGCTGATATCTATACGATGATGCTCCTGATGGATCACCAAGACAGTCACATCGCCTCTGTTTAGGTGTATGGAGTTCAGGGGTCAAGCCAGGATCAGGCGCGTGATCTTAGACGAACCGATCACCAAGTTTGAATAAACTCGAGCTGTCATTGGCCATTTCTACAAGCTTGGACAGTGTTATCTCCAGAGTGGTTTAGTGTGTTAGTGCGTCTAAACGAAAAAGGTCATGTCTCGTGTCTCTCGGCACGAGAGGCCCGCTCTGCCAGTCTAGCCAGTGCGCGAGTGAGTGAGTGTGAGCACTGAGGGGGACGGACAGATACGGACGGGGCCTTCTTCTTTGGGAGATCCGCTTCTCTTCTTTAATCCCTCTTCTCTTCCCTTTGGCTCTATCCTTTCCCCAGATTTCGCCTTCTGTGGTGTTGATAATCCTCTTTTTTCTTTTGCACTGTTTTTGCTCATCGTTTGCCTTCTTCCTAATCCAAGGGAGGACATCGGTGACACTATCAATCGTTTCTTTATCTTCTCGTCGCCTATTTATCTCTCGCTCAAGTCACACAATCGAGTCCCGATCGATCGAAAAAAAGCTACTCGCAGAATCTACGCGATAATTTCCAAATCAGACACTCGCTTTCTGTGGAGTTGCCCGACATCCTTCTGCTCTCGTTAAGAAGGAAAATCCTGCGTCTTCAAGGGAGATTTCTGGAAAAGGGACAATCTTTTCGGATCGAGGACGCGCAAACTGTTTTGCGGCCCGCATTCCATCGCCCTTTATCACTCGGTTCAACTGTCAATCAGAAGCCCGATAAAACGGTCGCTATCAACATCACGCAAATACACCTTTAATCACCGACAACAGCCCAAGTCGCTCGCTTGCTGGGTTGTTTCGACTGTCGTTCTTGTGTCTACTCGATTCAACAGCAGTCGCTACCTGTTTTCGACACTTCAACGTCTTATCTACTCTTAATAGCCCGATCAGATCATACCATAATACCGAACCCCTAATTCGAGGGCGCACCCGCATTAAAGCATCAGTTACATCTGTTTTTGCCCGACTATTTCATATTCATAATGTTGCGATCTCTTGTTGTTGCTGCCCTTTTGGGCGCCAGCTCTGTCGCTGCTGTCAAGTGCACGCGCAGCAGCCACTGTCCCGAAGACTCGCCATGCTGCTCCAGTGAGTTTCCTGCACAAAGTTGATGATATCTGATATCTGACATGTACCAGCTTATGGTGAATGCGGTGTTGGTGCATACTGTCTGGGTGGTTGCGATCCCACAATGTCCTTCTCACTCGACTCTTGTGTTCCTGCCCCCGTCTGCGAGGACCGCAAGATGAAGATGAACTCCCTCGATTCAATTGTCGATATCGGCAAGTATCTTGGTGATTCTTCAAAAGCCGACTGGGTTGCACAGGGTGAGCCTGTTGTTTTCCAGAACAACGTTCTTCTTACCATGCCCAAGGACAGTGTTGGCACTCTGCTGTCTTCTACTGTCTACATGTGGTATGGTAACGTCAAGGCTCGCTTCAAGACCAGCCGTGGCGCTGGTGTCATTACTGCCTTCATTCTCTTCTCCGACGTCAAGGATGAGATCGATTATGAGTTTGTTGGTACAGAGCTCGGCGATGCTCAGACCAATTATTACTTCCAGGGCATCACCAACTGTAAGTCATCCCCGTGTCGTGTCACACAACAAGGTAGCCCCTTGTTCGTGGCACAGCCATGAATCCTCACGTGACTGTATGTTGCACCTGACACGGCTGACACTCTGATAGACGAAAACTCTGAAAACATTACGCTGTCTGACACCTTTGCCAACTTTCACGATTACGAAATCCGATGGACTCCCGACAAGATTGAGTGGTGGGTTGATGGCAAACTCGGCCGAACTCTGCAGAAGAGTGACACGTGGAATGCCACCTCCAAGAACTTTGACTTCCCTCAGACACCCTCTCGTGTGCAGCTCTCTCTGTGGCCTGGTGGTAAGGAGGGTAACGCCGAAGGTACTGTAGCATGGGCTGGAGGTCCTATCGACTGGGATGCTCCCGATATCCAGAAGAGTGGTTACTACTTTGCTACCTTCTCCGATGTTGAGATCGAATGTTACAACGCCAAGTCTGGTCCCGGCACCAACTCTGGTACTAGTTACTGGTACAAGGATGCTGCTGGCACTAACGACACCATTGTTGACGGTGACAAGAGACACACCATTGCTTCTCTGATGGCCACTGGTGAGGACATGGACAAAGGAAAGAAGGAGGACAAGAAGAAGGATAGCAAGGACGATGACAAGGACGATAAGGACAGCAAAGATAGCAAGGACAAGGATAAGGACGACGATGATGATGATGAGCCTGCCACTATTCCTGGCGGCAGCAGCGGCGCGCCATCCAACGACCACGGAGACGATAGCAGCTCTGACAGCAGCTCTGGTTCCGGTTCTAGTAACACCCCCTCGGGCAACCCTGACGGCGACTCAAATGACACTGAGCCCGCTGACACCACCAACTGTGAGACCAACAGCTTTAACCAAGACTGCGCCAGCTCGGACTCTAGCAAGAGCAGCAGCAGCTCAGATGATGGAAAGGGCTCCAACGCTGGCACACGGAACGGCGCAAGTGCTCTGGCCATTATCATCGCCGGTGGTGCTCTTTTCTGGCTGTAGTCAGTGATGATGGCGTTTGATGTCGGCCCTGCCACTCCTCCCATTAACCTCTCTTTTTTCCCTTACCACTCCTATATAGCATCTCACCGCACGTTTTCTGTTTAGCATTTCATGACGGTCGGCATTGAGATTTTGTATGTAATTTCTTCTCTTTCATGTGTCCATATTCTGTTAGTAGAGGGACAATAATGGTATATGGTTTTGCATGGGCTTCTTCAAAATGAGGTATTTTTGTTTGTTTGCTGTGCATGTGATGGCATGTGAAGAATTACTGGGCGGCTTGTTGTTTAAATAAGTGATCATCTGGTCTATGCGCCTTGTTATGGAGAAGATGTGTGTTTGGGATTGAGTAGAGACGATGGGTCAGCAGACTCCTACGGATTTGGTGGCATGATGAGGACATCCGTGTTAAGATGACAGGTACTAAAATCTCACGTGCAAGCGAAGGATTAGTTAATGAAAGCAATGATAATCCGACCTGTCAGTAAAAGCAAAATCGAGTAAGCATAACCATTAGTCAAAGCGTTGAGGAACGAGACAAACCATGGCCTCGGAAGAATGGCCAACCAATTCAGCCCTACTCTGAATATGAACATTCATGGCATCATTCGACTTCAAGCTGTGTGGCCGGAGAAAAAAAAAAGGCTTTTTACCGCTGATCCAATCCCTTCTCATCTTGGCGGTCTCCTATAAACGCGAACCCCCTGCATCTCAGCTTCTAAGCGCTGGAGTCGTTATGCTCTGGGCCAATTGTCATGGGGGGAGGATCAGTGGTGAAACTCGACAGGCGTATTTGCTGACTGTGGTACCCGTTTCGTTTCATGCTGCCGTGGACATTCACTGGCTAGCAGCCCTACAACCACTGTAGCACAGCCCCTACAGTACCTTACGGACATACATTACCCCTGATCAGCGGTTGGTTGATCGCTGCTGTTCTTCCAATCACTGACGCTGCGCCTCCACTGCATGGAATGGGATGTTCGCCTTTTCACCAGTGAACAAGGCTTGACAAGAGGGGATTTCTCTTGTTCCCAGTGACTGTGCATCTGCATGGATCACAGTCCTTTGTGAGTGAGAATGGTTCACTACCTGGCCCAGGTCTCTGGAGGCTGAGGCTTACATCTGTAGCTATATATGCTCCAAACCCCCAGCCATTGATCCTTGGTCACTCTATTTCTCACAGCCGCAATCCTTTTTGCTAACATCAGTCTCCCTTCATTAAAACTACCAACACATACTTAAAAAGATTGGACTGGTTCCTGTCTCTTTTATAGACATTTTTGGCCTTTTTTCAGCTTTTGATACCCTATTCGATATTGATTGTCGATCGCTATAACAGTATACTACAGTGCTATACTACACTACGACGTTGAAACGAAACAACACAACACAACACAAAACAAGACACGCTTCACACAACAAAGATGAAGTACACTATCGCTGGCCTCTTGGCCACTCTCGCTACATCTTCCTCTGCGCTTCCTAACATCGCACGCAGCTCACACCCAACCGCCTCAGCATCTTCATCCGCTGCTGCGCGCATCCTCCTCGGAAACTCTGGCCACATCTACGTCGCCGACTTCAGCCCAAAGACGGGCAAGTTCGAGCTCACTCTGAACCAGGAGATCGAGGGCGGTAACTCATGGATGGCCTACTATGGCTCCGACTTGCTCTACGCTGTTGACGAGAACTCTGATGAGCTGAGACTCTTCAACCTTGATCTCGAGGCTAATAAGCTTACCCTCAAGACTAAGAAGGCCGGAAGTGTCGGCGTTGTTCATCTTGAGTTCAACTCTGATAAGACACGCCTTGTTGGCGCTGCTTATGGAAATGGTACCATTGATATTTGGAACACTGAGAAGGGTGGTCTCGAGTTCGTCAAGACTCTCAAGTCTCCTGGAAAGCTTGGTCCTGACAAGGAGCGCCAGGCTGCCTCTCATCCTCATCAGGCCAACCTTGATCCCTCTGGTCGCTACTTTGCCGTTAACGATCTCGGTACTGACTCTGTTGTGATCATCGACTCCAAGGACGACGCTTACAAGATCGCAAAGAACATCCCCGTCGAGGCTGGCTGCGGTCCTCGACATGGTGTCTTCTACCCTCGTGGTGGAAAGAAGGCTACTCACTACGTCGTTGCTTGTGAGCTGAGCAACCAGGCCCTCGTCTACTCTGTATCCTACGAGGAGAACACCCTTGCTTTCAAGTATCACCAGTCTATCTCTACCTACGGCAAGGACGCTCCTGCTAAGGACCCCAAGACCGCAGCTGTTGGTGAGGTCCTTCTCGCTCCTAATAACAAGGACGTTTATATCTCCAACCGTCTGTCCGGAAACGAGACCGACTCTATCGCTCGCTTCACTATCGCCGAGTGCGGAACTCTCACTTATGCTGATACCGTCTCATCTGGTGGTCTCCTACCCCGTATGATGAGTTTCAGCCGAACTGCTAAGCACGTCTTTGTTGGTAACCAGAATGGTACCAGCGGTCTCGTTGCTCTCCAGCGAGGTACTGATGGCAAGCTTGCTGAGAAGCCTGTCGCTACGCTTCCTGGCTCTGCGTTCGGTGAGCCTTTGTTCGGACCTCAGTATGTGCAGCAGATCCTCCTGAACTAAAGCTCGGAGATGTCCACTGTACTATTCCTTCTTCTTCTTCATGGCGCTTTTGGTGTTTCTCGGGCTTGATAGACCCTTGGAAATCGGGCACATTGTTTTTTCCACAAAAAGATTCTTGTTTATTAGTCAATCAGAGAAATTGACATTTGCTCTATACCCTGGTATCAGAAAAAAAAAAGACAACGCCTGCTATTCGTGATGAAAACCCTGTTACACATGTGATCACATACTGCACTGTAATCCGTACACTCCTATCCCACTTAATCTGAACTTGAATCGCTCGCCATGCCAGCTCCTCCACGCCCTGATGTATCTTCCAGACTCTCTTTGACATGGCGATACTCTTCATCTAGTATATCTGGATCTGTGCACTTGTAAGCTGTCTCAAAGTCAATGAGAACAGCATCACCATCTTGTCTGATGAGGAAGTTGTGCTTGTTGATATCGCCATGTACGATGCCTAGATCATGCAGCTTTTGCAGACTTCGCTGGCATGTGACGAGGTCTTCAGGTTCTGCAGTCCGAGCATTGTGAATCTCTTCGAGGAGGAAACCAATGACTCGCCCGTTCTCGTGAATATGGCCGAGAAACTCAGGACCGATGCCTCGACCGTGGATCCATTCGTACGAAGTCGTCTCAGCAGCAAAGTAAGGAATCTCCCATGGAAACTGCGCAAATTTTGCGAGTACCGGTATCTTGAAAGCAGGATGCGATACACGATAGAGCGTTTGGCGCACACGCTCGATCTGGCGGAGCTTGAGATGGTCTATCATAACATCATGCCAGACATTTCCAATCCCAGGTAGACTGCTTCTTCTCGTCTCGCAGAAGAAAGGCTTCCCTGTATGTCCGTCCTTTCCGACACGGCCCTCGTTCCAGTCTCCGGGGGGAAATACAGGGAGTTGAGGGAGGAGTTTTGGCTCGTATGTGCGATGTTCAGGGTCTATGAGACCCCCGTCTAATGTGACGTATCTTACGTGGGCGCCGTCGACGAGGAAGCGATACTCGCTCTTCTCGTCTGATTCAGGGTCTGCAAGGACAGCGAGAAGTCTGACGTTGTTGTTGTGTTTCATGATAGAGTGATGGATCGATGAGTAACCATAAAGGTGAATACCCTTATGGTTATGGTTATACCGGGTAGTATTTGTATATCGTAGTGATCAACACGCGATACAAGCGGTTGATGATAACGCGTGGGGGTTATAGCGAGCCACAGAACCACGTGTGGAGCTGATATGTTGAAGATTGATGATTTATAGAGAGAGTGAGCTGAGCTGAGCTAAGAGGAAGAAGGAGTCTTTTTATGATCGAATAGTCTACCTAGTCTACGGAGGGGCTTGCTTGGATAACCTTTACAGGTCTGGTCAGGTAATGCAATGCGTGCTTCTCGGCAATCTGGACCAGGACCAGGACCAGGACTGAACTGAACTGAACTGAACTGAACTGAAAGTGAGGAGAGCAGAGGTGGGAATTGCGCTTTGACTCGTATATAGTGCCCCAATACTACCTGTACGGTCGACAATTAAGCGGGGGGTTCAGTTTAAACGAGTCTTGTGATTCTAGAGCTGATGAGCCGTCGATTTCTGGTCGTGTTGATCAGCATTTGGGTACTGCAGAGCATCGTAAATGCATGTATCTATCCGCTGCATCATGTTTGCCAACGAACAGGTGGTCAATACATCGTCAGCCTTCTTGGACACAACTGGGGTCATTTCCCCTCTGTTGATCAGCTACTGAATAGGGCAGAGACTATGCCCGGAATACACGGATCAGTGCCGATAGGAACGTGTCTACCGCTGTAGACTAAGTTAGCTGATAATAAGCGAATCTGATAGTACTGTATGGTCCGCTCAGCCGAGTCATGGCCCTGTCTGTCGTGTAAGTGAGGCGGTTTCCATCCCCTGAATATTGTCATGGGGGGTTTGACAGGGGTAGGTAAGTTAAAAAGCCCTCAACCTTTGGATCTGAGAGAGAGAAGAGAAGAGGGGGAAAGAAAAGGAAACAAAATAATGAACTAGTGCAGGATGATATTGGAGGTTATGCTGATGTTAGTTGAGCCTCAGGAAAAAGCAAATATGATCATCATGCGCCATGACCCTTCTTTGGCTATGGCTTCAGCTCTAGACTACGGATGGGATGGGATGGACAGAGTGACGTGATGTACGGAGTACTTCTCCAGGTTCTTGGTACAGCAAGTACTTGGTTGATATCAGGTTACATTCTGGTCCCCAATTGGTATGTTCTTTAGCGATACAACGTGCATGCACCGTTGAATGGTGTCGTACGATTGGTAACGAGACGTTGATCGAATGCCTCAAATGGTAGATTGATGCGTTGGCATTGAAGCCACGGCAGATGTCTCTTGTTAACACCTCTCTTCATTCATTCATTCATTGACTTCTTCTTCATCTTCAACTTGTTATAGTCATGTCCATGTTTCAGCCTTTCTGCTGCTTAGATCAAGCACAATATGTCTAATATCACATCGAGTAACATCTCGACAGCCTCACATCACATCATATCATAATGGATACAATTATCTATTCTCACTACACGCATCTACCTCAACTCACATCGCACAACATTCTCACCCCCCGCAAGATCAACCGCCGTAACAGTAGCCATCGCCGCACAAACCTCGCCTCGGAGTCCATTGATTGGGACATGAATGCACGCACGTCTTGGTCTTACTCTCACTGCACTCGTCGGGCTGCAGCGCCTATATGCATGCATCCCTCCTCCATGCCGTTCCTCAAAGAAACCCTCTCTCTCCTCTCACACCATCCATGTTCAACTGCCTGCCATACATACACAATTTCTGCCTGATCCTGATCCCGTTATCGTAGACGCAAACTTAAATATCCTTCTCTCTCTCTCGCTCTCTCTCCAGGCCTCACCCGAGAGAGATAAGTATCTTTGTCCTGCATCATGTTTTGTTGATTCCGGTGTCGTTGGACGCCTCCCTCCCGTTTTTGCACTTTCATATCAATGCTTTGTTGACTCTGTTTGTCTGAAACCTGTGAGATTTGATGTATATCCCTATATCCTCGCCTCATCTGCAGGCTGCCCGACGCCATGGATCCCCAGCCATTCCTCCTCATCCACTCACGAAGCCCTTCAGTCATATTAGCCCATATCCATATCCCACTCTTCTTATAAGGAGACAATTCTCTGATAACCCAACTACGAACAACAACATCAAGATTGGACTCATTGTGGGCTTTACCCTTGCTGCGTTCCTGGCTATTGTCATCACCTTTTTGTACTTCTACTACAGATCTGCACGGTTTACTTTTAGGAAGAAGAAACATCGCAAGCACCATCACCAACACCACCACCACCACCATCATCATCATAGGAGGCATAAATCGATGAGTAGTGGAGGCTCGAGACATTCCGATAGGAGTGCTGCTCCTGCGGATGACGCACCTCCGCCTCCACCTGATAAGCCGGCAGATGGGTAGTAGGGGGAGTAGTTCTGTCTTTTGGTAAGTAAATGCTATGCTCATACTTTTATATATCCGAGGACGAGTCTAACGCAAGCTTAGATTTCTCTATTTCATGTATATCCTTTGAGTGTATTAGTGCTTCGTTCTTTGACTTCCAAAAGTAGAGTCCCAGGGCATCATGTTTGTGTAGTTGGATTCATGTATCGTATCATTTGTATTCTATCAGCCCGTCATTGAGAGATATTCATAAGCTTCAATAGTGTCGCTCCCTAGTATATCATACAGTCTATTCCTCTTCATGTGCAGTCATTTAACAAACAGAAACAACATCCCTCGCCCGTCTATGCCAATGATGTCCAAACAAGAAAGGATTGTTCAGTCCATCATGTATCTGAGGTGCATCCATCTCATTCGGTGGATGGAATGGATGGAGATGACAAGGGTTGGGAATCTGAAATATCGGCTCCGGTCTTCGAGGGCCTGAACGATGATGTCGTCGTCCGCGGTGAAGCCTGTGATGTCGGCAGTCAGGGTGGTGATGGACTCCATGGCGGTGATGTCGCTCACGACACTCAAGCTCGATATCTTCAGAACCATCTTCGACACTTGCGTTGAAATGTCCTATGATATGGCGCCGACGGTGCGAGCGGCGACGATGATGGCGTCTCTGGCTGTTGTTCGTCCTGAGCTGCTTGAAGATGTTCCAATTCCATACAAATAAACCGACTCCGATAACAGCGGCGAGGAGAGTTAAACCGACGACTATCCCTATGATTTCCGGAGCTGTGTCTCGACGATGAAGCTTATGAAAGGCTCTCGATAGGGGAGGTTCCAAGTCGTTAGCGTCATTGTAACATGGAGTTGTTGGCTCTGTTGTGTGTGTTTCTGTTGTGATATATGGTGCCAGGTCAATGTGAAGTGTTGATTTATTAGTGAGACTGATGGAAGGCATAGTGAATGAGAGAATATCTATGAGGATGGCACGTCTATCTCATTATTTACAGAATGAAGAGAGCGGCTGCATGTCTATATATATACATAGGGAATAACCTGCTTTCTCAATTTCAGCAACATATCGTATCCATCATCATACCTCGCCAGTTGAAACCAACAATCAATGACTGATTTCTTTCTTTCATCCCTACAAATTCCCGACTGGCTCCCTAGTCTATATGTACATGCAAATAAGCACCCCATCAAACATCTGCAAGGCACCGATTCCTGATGCAGCCCATCAAACTTGACAACATTCTTTGTCGTAACACATATATATTCTAGAAGACTGCCTAACACGTTTGCAAAGACACAACAACAAACATAACAAACTCTCAACCTTGCACCAATGAGTATCATCGCATCTCCCTCCTCCGGTCTCTCCGTCGTCTTCTCTCCTCAGCCTCAACCTCACCCTCCATGACCCCCCTGATCTGTCCCAACGTGCTCCCAATGACATCCTGCAACCTCCCGCCCTTTCTCACAAAGCGATCGTAAAACTCGCAGTCCCGATGTTTGGCGCCTCTCGCGTTCAAAGAGATTATAGTGCTCGACATGGCCTCCAACTCTGTCTTGAGGGTCTTGAGATCTAGGTCGCGCTTGTATCGGCGTTGACGACGACGACGGCGGCGCTCTTCCTTGTCTTCGTCGCGACGAGGTCCGTAGGGTTGAGCATAGTAAGTCTCTTCTGGACGAGGAGATTCGTAGTATGGTTCTGCAAAGGTAACGCGGTGGCGACGTCTCTTTCGACGTTCTTTATCAGATCCATACTTGTCACCGTCATCTTCAGCATCTCTACTCCTCGGTGCCTCTCTGCTCCTATCCTTATCCTTATCTCTCTTCCTCTTCTTATCCTTCTTACGATCGTCGTCTCTTCGGGACTGTTCATTCTTCCCGCCAAGCATACCGAGAACGAACTCAGCTACACCACGGAAATCTTCAGGGTTGATCTGGTTTCCGCTTCGTGTGCCATCTCGAGTTCGCTTCTCAGAGGATGATTGACCCATGGCTTTTCTGGCGGCAGACTTAGCAGCGGATTTGGCCAAGTTCTTTGCGAACGTCTCCATGAAGCTGGGATCCTCAGGAGGTCGAGAACGTGAAGACTGGTCCTGACGACCAAAGAACTGTTCGGCAAAGCGGTCCATTGGGGTGTCTTCAGGTTCGTCTCTGAGATGGTTCAGAAGAGTCTTTGATATAAAGTAGAGAAGTATGGAGCAAAGATGATGCTCGTCGTCGCTATCGTATTCGTCGTCTTGGTCTTTAAGATTGTCCTTGGGTACGGACTTTGTATCGGCTTCAACCTCACCAACTTGTGTCTCTTCTAGCTCGTCCTCAGACTCTTGCTTGATCTCTGGGTCCTTTTGAGAGATCGAGTCGTGAGCTGCAGCAACGCTGTTGCTTTGTCCCTCGACTACTTCTCCAGACCTTGACGAAGGATTATCCAGGTTGTAAGTATGCTCAAAGAATGCTAACAAAAGAGAGTGAAGAATGCAGAGAAAGTGCAGATTAATCAGGCGAACGACTTGTGTAGCGGATATGCAGTCGCCTATATAGGGATATATACTCTGTGACACAACACTGCCATAGTGACAGCAGCCACCCGGCGGTCGCTCAACTATTTAAACATGTCAAAGTTGAATCTTACAGTGATTTTGTATCCATGAGGTACCAAGTCAGGTGAGTCGCGTCAGATTCGTGATGGTTGAGACTGAAGATGATACATTTATGAGCCTTTGGTCACGCGCCTATTGCGGCAATGCAGGAACATGACCGCGCTGAGACATGACCATGACCAGAATTCAGCACCAAATGATCGTCTTGTTCGTCAAAATATAAAGACCTGACTAGAGGAGATGATTAAGTTTCATGTATTTTTAAATGCCTAAACTATCGTGATTGAACTTCATGTCAGGCTTGTTCATCAGATGCTGGTGTTCTCTGATCTCAACTTGGAACCCAGCCAGCCAAACTCCTTGAGGCCTCGCCACGACCTAGACTATCTTGTCAAACAGGCTGCCTGCTATTTTCATGCCCTCTATACTATTGTTCGTATCCGATTCATGTCCCAGACGCCTTGCGAATGCATTCATGCCACAGCCATCATGTCTAGCAATGAGAAATTTACAGAAGCAAACAAACCAAGCAATGCATGCAGCAGATATATGCGCTCCTTCTAGCTCAATAGCTCCTTGATATCTTCGATACGTTGGAGCTTTTTCTCTTCATCACTCATCATGCCCAAAGAAGTTGCGCTGTTTCAAATGTTAGCTGCGCCCTGATACTCTCTCCATCAGTAAAACTCACATGAACTTCTTCCGCTCCTGGACCTTTAGCATCCTCTCCTCCACACTTTCCTTGACCACAAATCTCTTGACTTGTACTTCCGACTCTTGTCCCATTCTGTGTACTCGATCGATGGCCTGAGCCTCGACTGCAAAACTCCACCAGGGATCCATCATGAATACTCGGCCAGCGCTCGTCAGATTCAACCCGACACCTCCTGCACGCAAACTTAGCAACAGGATCGTGAACCCTTTTCTCTCGGTAAACTCGTTAAGTACAGCCGCTCGAGCTTTTTGCGCCATAGATCCGTCAAGTCGCAGGAATTTGATGTTCGCACGGGTGAGAGCCGGCTCGATAAGGCTGAGAAAAGACGTGAACTGAGAGAATACCACAGACTTCATCTTGGGATGTTCCCGTCTCAGCTTCCGCAACTCAGACATCAGTGCAACAACCTTTGCTGAAGAAGCATTGACACCAACCCGTTGCAGGCTGATCTTAGGCTTCTTCGACATCATCATATCAGGATCATCATCGTGTCGAATGACCTCAAACAGGTCACGTTGGTTGATCGGCTCACGACAACTGAAACATCGAGGCACTTCGCCCTTGCCAACCTGATGCTTGATATAATCAAGCAAGCACTTTTTACATGCAGAGTGCCAACACCCAGTCACGGTCTGATCATTCATCGGCTCTTCAAAACACAGAGGGCATTCATTCTCAGACTCATCACGGATCTGTTCCAAGGCGTGAGCACCGAAGGTCTGGTTAGTCTCCTTCGAAGCCTCATCTGTCTCTGCCGTGAAAGAAGTGATGAGCGACTCAAGGTCCATATCATCTGCCAGTCCAGCAGCCGCATCAGCAGCAGCTCCAGCTTCCTCTTCATCTGCCACAAGATCACGATTGCGGACGAGAATGGGATGACAGCAAGATTGGCGAAGACGCAGGATCTGTGCGAAGATGGTTGTAAAGGCTTTCATGACAGTACCCGCTTCAACGTTCTGCGAAAACGTTCGTTTCGCTTTGTTGAAGATGTAACTATACACATCTCGTTCCGTTTCCGACAGCTCCACATCGACAATCTCGACTTGCTTAGGTGGTAGGAGCACAAGCGGTTTGCCGTCGGGCGTTTTCATGTCCTTTGTACGTCGTAAGACGAGAGGCTCTAGCACTGTTTGCACAACATCCAAGGCCCGCATGAAGTCTCCCGATTCGAACGGCACAGTAATAAATGTTCGCCAGAACGAAAAGTTGTTCCAAGGCTCCACGCCTAGAAATCTGACAAGACTAAACAAATCTTCTAATTTGTTGACGATGGGGGTTCCTGTCAGAGCCCATCTATGGTAGGCGGATATTTCATAGCAAGCCTTTGCAGTCTTGGATGATCTGTTCTTGATATGGTGTGCCTCGTCGATAATAATGCGGAAGAACTTCAGGGAGAAGAGCCCGTTGTGAAAACTCTTGTCTCCTTTTCTGGCAGCTATGCTACTGAATTCGGATAGAACAACTCCATAACTGGTAATCACCAGGTCCGGAGCGTTGGAAGCATTGGAAGCACAGCAGAGTGCCTGCAGATTACTCGACTTCTCGTTGCCGTAGTATAACTCAATCTTCATCGTTCCGTCCTTGGAAGCCTTCACCGCTTCACTTTGCCATTGCGACAGTAGCGACATGGGTGCAACAACCAACGTTGTGCATGGCGCATCAAGCACCGATTCTGAGTTCTTGCCCAGTCTAGTAAGCTGATTCACGCTCGAGAGCTCAACAGCTGCTCGACGAGCTTCAAGTGCGATCTTGGATCTGTGCGTGTGCACCAGGCTTAGCATTTGGATGGTCTTGCCAAGACCCATTTCGTCGGCAAGGATACCGCCCAGACAATGTTGTTCTTGAACTGGGAAGTCAAGGGACAAGTCGCCAGAATACGGATTGACGTAGAATTTCGGCTGTCCCTCAACCTGAGGTACGTTTTTATCATCGACATCTTTCAATGGCCAATCGTACTCCTCCCAAAGAGGGTGCATGGATGGCTCCCTGTTGCTTTTCTCGTCCTTCTCTTTTGCCATCATCCAGTGCAGCGCTTGTTTCTGGTATGACCGCAGTGTCATGGCAAAGGTATCTGCTGGCTCGGCTTCAGGGGTGCTGAAATCGAAGGACTGGGCCTTCTTGTAAAGCGCATCGAGCTGATCCTGTTCCAGCTCTTCTCCTTCCTCAGTCTCTGATGACTGGGACGAGCTGGCTTCTTTGCCGGTTGCATTCGTATCCCCATTGGCCTTCTTCGCCTCCTTTTGCTTCTGTTCGTCTTGCTCGGCAGCTTGGAGTAGCCCCTTACGGCCAACTTTGGCAGCATCATTCGACATAGTGGGCTGTAAATTGATCTCTTGAAACAATTTGACCAGAGCGACTTGGCGCAGTCGAAGCGTTTTCTCATCGTTTGTCTCGTTTTGCTCGAAGAAAGCAGTCGATCGGTCGTCAGCGAGTTTGAATGAGCGGTTGAAAAAGGCAGAGTCAAGCAATGAGCATCGCAATTGTAGGAAAATCGTGTCGTTCGTTCGGAGTCTCTCAGGGGCGTAGACCACAGTTCCTTCGAATTTGCACACCTTTTCGTCGATTAGAGCCGAAACCCAATTCGCTGTCTCCTTCGCTAGCCGCCCAACTTCTGATCCGTTTTGAGTGGTGAAGCGCACGATAACATCAACTCGCCTCGCGGCGGCGGCGGCAAATCCTCGTGAAGGTGTAACTTGTCCGGTCTTCCCCTTCCCTCTGACAGATTGGGGTGGTTGTAACTTTTGTCGCTCGATTTTCACGATATCGCCGTGCTTCAACACGTTAACTCCGCTTCTTGTAGCCCATCCTTCGACACCAAAAGCTCCTATGTATCGTTGTTTCGGCATTCTCTGGCTTGTCTTGATATTCGGCTTGCGTTCGTTGGGGGCGCTTGGCGACCGACTGGAGCTGGCGGTAGAAGCAGGCCTTAAGGGTGCTTTCCATGATGGCTTCTTTACAAATTTCTTGTATGTTCCATCAAAGTACATATTAACCGCTCGTTCGAGATCGTTTCCGCAGTGGTCTCTTATGGCCGAAAGAACGTCAGTAGAGACCTTGTCCCCAACGAAAGCCTCGAATGTCTCTTGATCAAAGGAGACAGACGACTCCTGTTGGAGCGCCGGTGGTCGCGACGGAGATGTAACAGGGAGATCATCGTCGTGTATTTCGTCTAAACCATCTTTGTACTCATCTTCTTCCTCAATATCGTCTGCGTCTTTAAAGAACCGTTTCGGCTGCGGTAGTGGGGACTGGTCATGAGAGACAGGGTCTGAAGAGAGTTCGTCTGGGTCTGCAAAAAACCTTCTTCTTTTTGCGGGAGGTTCTGGATCTATATGATCATCAGGGCGCTGGTAAGAAAGTGTCATGACTAAAGACCTTTTCTCAAAGAGCGTTTGGCCAAAAATGTTGAAGCCCCCCAAAAGAGCTCTTTGAGATCGGAGCTGGACTTTCTGGGAGACGCGACAAACCCCTGCAGGCGCGACTGCGCGTGGAAGTGTCACCTGATCCCGTGTTTAAGTGGTTCCTTCCATCTCGTCATTTCATGTTAATTGATGTGGCTGATGCTGTGGCGCGGTAGAGCTCGACGTCATGAAAAATTCACTGAAGGCGATTGGAAATCCGACGTCTATGGGTGGCCGTGTCTAAGTCGTAGAACCGTCATGTCCACTGTATCACGATCAATTGCATTGTTATTGAGATGATAACAGGGTTTGAAACACAATTGTACTTCAACCATCGTTGAGGACTCATCATTCTACAATGTATCGCCCGAGACTATTGGGCCAGAGTCTTCGGGGCTTCACTTACGCCCAAACATATCGTCGAACATATATCACAGATGCTGATGTTGAATCTGCGAGAAGATATTGCTTGACACAATTACAGTAAGCTCAATCGTACAATCCAAGGACCTACTCTGACAACTCTCAGAAATAGCGACTATGATGCTCATCTCATTCGCCGCTTTGTCCCCTCTCCAGTACAAGACACCTACGCTGCTCTACGTACCCTCAACCTTGAGCTTGTTCGCCTCCCCGAGCTCGTTTCTAACCCTACGATTGGATCCTTCCGAATGAAATTCTGGCAAGAATCCATTGACAACACTTTCGCGGGCCGTCCCCCTCGCGAACCTATTTGCATCCTCCTCCACAAGGGTCTACAAGATCTGGAAGCCCGCGATGGCAATTCTACCAAGAAATCAATCAAATTTTGGATCTCAAGATTAATAAAAACCAGAGAAAAGCATATGACAAACAGGCCTTTTGCGAATTTGGCGAGCTTGGAGGAGTATGCTGAGAATACATATTCGACTCTCATGTACACGACATTAGCATCACTTCCACTGAGATCAATGCATGTCGACCATCTCGCAAGTCATATCGGAAAGGCTTGCGGTATCGCTGCGGTCCTACGTGGCATCCCTATTCTGGCGGCACCTCCCCCTCCAGTAAATACACCTTCTGGTCAGGTTCCAGCTGTGCGGGAGCCTGCGCTTCTTCTACCATTGGATGCCATGGCTGAAGCAGGTGTTAAAGAAGAGGAGGTCTTTAGGCAAGGACCCAATGCACCCGGACTTCAAGATGCTGTATTCCAGGTCGCAACACGAGCCAATGACCACCTCATCACGGCCCGAGAGATGCTCAAGCGGCTCAAGGCAGGAGAGGATCCAGGTCACGAATTCGAGCATCAGGGAGAAGCTGAGCATTTCTATACAGAGGGGAACGACACATTGAGAGAGATCCGACAAGGATTTGGAGTGCTTCTTGAAGCTATCCCTTCGGCACAGTACTTGCAACGTCTAGAGCAAGCAGATTTCAACCCATTCGCCGTCAAGACAGCTGGCTGGAAACTGCCGTGGAGTATCTGGCAGGCCTTGTCTAAGGAGCGAATCTAATATGTAAAACCACCAAATCTCGAGATCTGCCTCGACTGTACTATATCTAAAAGCCTGTAACATAGAAGGCGTCGTGTTTAGAATATTATGAATGACGATGAAATCGACTATAATCCAACAGTGAATGCATTGTGTTGTTGAACAGATATCTAAACGCCCCACACGCCATGAGCTCCCGCTGTTGAAGTGGCTAATCCTCGGAGCCCAAAATTCGAGATCCGCCAGAAATTCAGCCAGCTTAGGCGACATCGAAATATACCGCGACAATATCATTCTTACTGTAGATGTCATCCCCAAGATGCTCTACGAATTAATCGCAATTGTATGAGTCCTTTCCTTCTCTGCACATGTATTAGAGCTAACCGAAATTAGGTCCGACCGGGCAGCCTCTCCGAGGTGAAGGAGTACGTTCCTCACATCGAATCATCCACCGATCCTAGCTAACCAACGCAGAATCGCCCAAACCGTCGGTTCCCTCGTCCTCAAGAATGGCGGCGTCGTCCGCGGTCTCGCCAACTGGGGTGTCTTCTCCCTACCGAAGCCTATCTCAGTGCATCAGATGAAGCACACACACGGCCATTACTTCGTCATGCGATACGATGCTGCCTCAAAGGTTCACCAAGACGTACGAAACACATTGCGCCTTGAGCCCCGTATGATTCGCGCCGCACATGTCAAGCTCGGAGACGGAAAGCTTGAGTCCTTAGCTAGATTTGGACCACCCCAGTGGAAGACGACTGGTAGTGAGGCATAAGGGAGAAGGAAAGACTTGAAGATATAAATGGATGACAAACGGCTTTAATACCGACGATGAAGGAGCAGGAAATCTTCTTGTAGGATACATGGATGATTCTCAAATGAGAGTGTGGGTGTCAGAGTCCGAGAAAAGACTCGGCCCTATGCTCAGGCATCACACGATGCTGTGTACAAAAACGACGCTGCGTCTAAAGACAGTGGCCATGGTTGTATGAAATACTATAAAGCTCCAAACTATTATTCGTCTCATTATGTGCTTGTCACGTTTTCAAGGACCTAATAGGTGGACGAATCTCACCGAGGGTTCAGGACACAAAATCACACAGAAGGACTGGTAACATGAAGCTGTTCTATTCTGTTACAGCATGTCTATCATAAGTCATCAATTACAACCACACCGATGGTCCGGGTGCTCTTGGTTAACGCCGTCCTTCTCGAAACGCAGCCCGCTTCCCATGCGTTCGGTTGGCGCCTAAACGATGTGCCCTGCCCGTATACAGTGGCATGTGGATATCGGAACCGGAGTTGCAGGAGTCCATGTCTTCCATGGGCTCCGTTTCGTGTTGTGAGCCGATGTGTGTGCCGCTTCCCTAGTTGTCAACGTCCATGCCATCGGTCTTACCAATGCCCTGCTCACGACACCAATCCACAAAGTCGTCAATCACACTTGGCCAAGCGCCATCCTCATTCCAAAATGATAGTGACTCGTCAGATAAAGACTTGAGGGCAAACTCGAGTGTCATGTTCCACATGTCCTTGTTGACCGAACGAGTCCATTTGGCGTTGAGGAAGGACTTCCACAATTCCAACCAGTTGCGGTTTGGTGTCTTCCACTCCATTCCTGGAGGGGCAAATAGGATGTCCCAGTAAACGAGCGCAGTCTCAAGGTTCAGTGCTTTCTGGTCGCCATCTCGACCAGCAACAAAGGTATGTCTATAAACCTTCTTGAATAGCGTCGGGTCAGAAGATAGGGATTTGGTCAGTTTTCGGAGATGGGCGGCATGCTCTTGATGTGTCGTTCCAGCTCTGTACCAAATCAGCAATGAATTCACAAAGGAGTCTGCCCATGTATTGCATTCGACGTCAATAACAGGCTTGAGTGCAATCTTACCCAGTCACTTTCCAGCCATCAACGTAACCTTTTCTGGTAATGACGCCCACAGATGGAGCCTGGAGAAGTTCAAGCGCAACAAGTAGCTCGGCGTTTTCGATGTTGACTTGTAGCTTCTCAGTGAGGTATGACATTGTAGAGTCGAGCTCCAGTTTGTCTTTTTCATCGCTAGAGTCTAGTTGAAGATGTAAGCTAATGAACTTGACGAATTGGAGGACCAAATACCTTGCAGTTGAGTAAATAGCTTGTCTAGCGATACTTCCAGAGGCGATGGGCCTTTAGTGTCTCCATTGGATGAAAAGAACCTATTCGATATATGTCAGTCGATATCGCAAGGTATTGTTGAAATAGCGAAGGGTTCTGAGCAAAGGGCCAGTGCAATGGCCAACAATAACTATGCGTGCTGCTGTGGCCATCTCAACCAACACATAACACAACTATTGAACACCAAGGTGATATACCGAGATTTAGAATTCGTTCGTGTTTGTTCAGATTCCGTCTGATGAGACGATCGAGAGGTATCTTTGCCGGCCTCCTTGGTAGAGGACAAGATAGGAACCCCGGTCTTGATGCGCTTCTTGAAACTTTTCCATCCCATCTTCTTAGCTGGCCGGACTGTGCTTGAGTGACTATAGTAAGGTCACAAAGCGCCGAATGGGCAAGGGCTCTGAAGAATAGGAGGTGTTGAAAGTTTTGTAACAACGTAAGAGGCGTCTGTACAAGCCCTATCATGGGTGCCAACTACTTCAAGATTCCCATGGTTCTCATCTGGGAATTTGATGAAAGCATAAGCACCACATGGCCTCAAGGTAACGTATTCAAGACCCCTCAACAGCACCAGATCTACAAGTAACCTTGTCTAAGACTATCGGCGTCTTTGTCGGTCATACTTTGCAAATGAGACGGGCAATAGTGGGCCAGGCGACAGTGACAGGATGGATACAGTGGGCAAACAATAGCCGGAAGCTGCTCAACATAGACATATCCGTATTCGGATGTGCCAGGGAGCATTGTGCCAGTGTCTAGACGTAGGCGATGTGTATCATGACAAGCATAAAGAATAGAAAAAGACGACAGTAACTTACGTATCGACAGCTTCGTTGAGCTTGAACCCGGCATTCTTGAGGTACTATTAAAGTGGATGTTAGCAACGCCGTGCCGTACAATCATGATGATACAACTCCTGGCTAAATAGGCGCCGCTGAAACACAAGCCGATGCATCCATAGCCCAAGCCATGCCGTGTAGAGCAGTAGGTTGTCATGAGGTCTATCCGTGTCAAGGACCAGCTTGGTTCGCGATGATCGGCATAGGTACAGTAAGGAAGGTGAACACGGAAAATACGTACACGGGTAGCCTGTCGCTCTGATTGACCAGTCAGAGCTACGAACTGGGCGATGAGAACCTTCTGTTGGGCAGCGGATGGTGGAGGCATCTTGAGGGCGTCGGATTTGTGGCTAGTTGGCAAGGCTCTCTAAGGATATGGAAATCGAGTCGTCAAGCGGGTTGTTGGGATACTCGAGCATCGGCCGGTAGGGTCGAACTGTTCCACGGAGGATACTCGGGTTTAGGCTCCTAGTGGTGATCGAACGGTGAAGATGCTTGGTTCGGTCGTGGTAAGATGGCGCAGAGTGAGGGTAGGAGGATGAGGGAGCGTTTATCGGAAGGAGTTCCCCATGTGAGGGTTGCGCCGCAGCGATCGAGTCAAGTTCGAGAGGGAAGGCGGGAAAGTTGTTGTTGGAGACGAAGAAGAAGTGTAGATGGAGGGGTTGAGCTTTCACTTCGCGACAAGGCTGTGATCTTAGCTGATGGTGGGGGTTGAAGTTTAGGTAGGTGATGAGCGGGGCTTGGCTGTAGATGCCTTACGGTATCCGTTATTCACTTATATCACCTACCTTGTATATGATATGAGATGTCACAGATCACTTGGTTGGATCACGCTTATGATAAAAGGAATTTTGACCGTGAAAAACAATATTCATAATACACCTTGAATTATCTATTCAATTTTTCTTTAGAGTTTCGTGAATGATGAGCATAAAAAACCTAAAACCCGATTATCGGCTCTGAGCCAGTAGTCGAGTTATACCTAGTTCGAGGTTCTCGAGTTCTGGAAGCGGCTATTCCGCACGTGAGTCTACGAACTACCTTATATATAGCACTTGAGTTGAAGTTTCTAATCAACAGAAAATCTCGTGCCAAACTCAATGATTTTATCCTTCAAGATCTCGCAGAGATGAAGTTGTCATCCATCTATGATGGGTGTTGTAGGTTCCGCACTGTATTTTATCTCTTTTAGCTCTAGTTTCAGCGATTTACAGTGGATATGTACAGTGCAAATATCCATGTAGTGAGAGCCCCCGCCTGTGTCATGACGTCTGGGCCCAGTCTAAGCACTTGACGCGGTTTTGGTTCACGACGCGTTCCCAAAAAGATTGATATCGATTAAAATCACAAGCTCCGACGGTCCAAGTTGTAACACCACAGCAACCGCCAGACAAAAGGGACTGAAAATGGCCTCACCTCACACGAACGAAGAGGAAGACATACAAATAGATCCAGCAGAACCTCTCAAGGGCATCGTCGTCTGCTGTACAAGTATTCCTGCTGAGCATCGTGTAAGTACCGTTCAGACTCGTCAGTCATCATGAGTCCTGTTTACTGACCCATGATGCCTAGACCAGCATCGCTTCCAAAGTTGCCGAGCTTGGTGGTGTTCATAAATACGATCTCACCCCCGACGTAAGCCATCTTATTGTTGGTGACTACGACACACCCAAATATCGCCATGTCGCTCGTGAACGCCCCGATATCAGGGCCATGGATGCCGCCTGGATCGAGGAACTTAGCGAGATATGGAAGAACGACGAAGAGATCGACTATCGGCAGCTCGAGAATAAGCACCAACTAAAACCCCTAGAGAAGCGAGGCATCGATCCTACAGTCCAGCCACAACGAGGAGAGCCAGCAAGGGATTCACTGCTGATATGTTTGACTGGTTTCGGTGACCAGAGGGACGAAATTGCAAATAAAATCACATCGAATGGAGGCTTATATACGGGCGACTTGACGAGACGGTGCACACACCTAATCGTCAACAAACCAGAAGGCAAGAAATATACTGCAGCCAGAGCATGGGGCATTTACCCAGTCACCCTCGCCTGGCTTGAGCAATCTATCTCTCGAAGGATGATCTTGGAAGAAGCCAAATTTGACCCGACATTACCTCCCGAGGAGCAAGGGAAAGGCGCATGGGTTACAAGAGAACTGAAGCGTACAATGAGCAAGCGATCCAAGTCTGCCATTGCAGGTGGCGCTGAGGAGGGCCCTAGGAAGCTCAGGAAGACTGCCAGCATGAAGCTCAGTTCACAGCGTAATAACATCTGGGGCGATATTCTCGGTCGATCAACATCAAGGGATTATTCCTTCGCTCAGGAAAACAAGGAAGACGGAAACCAGGCTCAGGTCCAACAGCCACAGTGTGCAGAAGCTCAGCCGGAGCCACCAGCTCCTATAGTCCCAGAAGAAGATCAGGGCATTTTTGGGAACTGTTTCTTTTACATACATGGATTCAACGCACAAAGAACCTCCGTCCTAGAGCAAACCCTCGTCACCCTCGGGGCCACTATCTGCTCTTCATTGCATGAAGCCGCCCTGGGAAGAACTCCAAAGCCACCCCGCTGCCGGTTTCTGATTGTTCCTCAGACATCTCAGCCTGACACTCACCCTCAGGAAACTTACGATAACCTCCATGTTGTGACAGAATACTATATCGAGAAGTGCCTTCACAACAAACAATACTTTGATCCCGGAGAACATGTTCTCGGTCGACCCTTCACCTTCTTCCCCATACCAGCGTTTTCAGATCTTATCATATGCAGTGCTGCTTTCACGGGAATCGAGCTCAATCAAGTTGCTAGAGCCGCTGTTCAGCTAGGAGCCAAGTTTGATGGAGAGTTTCGTAAAACTACAAGCGTGCTGGTTTGCAAGGACATCACTTCTATGCGCAAAGAGAAGTTGCGCGTGGCTCTGAAATGGGGCATTCCTGTTGTTTCAGCAGATTGGTTCTGGGAATGTATCCGTACAGGCTTCAAGGTCCCTCTCGACGATTACATATTTCCTGAGATTAAAGAACGATACTCGGATACATCTCAGCTTGAACTTAAACCAACCTCTAGAACCGCCCCTGAAGCACGATTGCGTGAGAAGTCCATGCAGCGCACTCGTTCAGAACCGGTGTTCAAGTCAACTAAAAGTCATATCACGAAACCTCCACACGGCGCTGGCGTCGATACCTCGGCATTTGATCATGATTCACCTGAAAAGGTCTCTCGAAAAATGACTGCCAAACCTGCCTCGGTCATCTCACCAGACTTTGTCACAGCACGCACTCACCAAACAACAACCAATACTCTCCCTAAGGACAAGGACTTTGACTCACCTCTTGCTGAGGTTCCTCAAGCACGGCTAAACAGATCTCCATCACCCACCAAACATACGACATTGCCTCGCACTCGGTCTGATCCCACAAGCAAAGCTAATACTACAGCTTCTCGCACTGAGGAAACGACAGACAATCCTCTAACTCCACAAGAAAACATACAGCAAGCAAAACAACACGAAAACGCAGAGCAAGCTCGTCTTCGCGCTAAAGCCGCAGAGCGCCAGGCCCTCTCTTCAAAACTCACCTCACTTATAGAGACCACAACACCAAATCTCCCCTCCTTCGCCTCCGATGAAACCGAACAGCCAGCTCCTAGACCTCGCAAGCGTCAGCTATTCGGCCGTGCCATCAGCAATGCCTCCAATGCCAGTAGTGTTGCCTCGCGCTCGGCGGCTGAGCTCCACGACGTATTTGGCGATGAGGACAAAGATCCAGAAAACCAAGAATCCGAGCCCCCAGCAACGCAGTTGGAATATCGTGACGATAAGGCGAAGGAATGTCGAGCTGCTCTGATGAGTCGCATGATGGGCAGCGGTGGTGTCGAGGTGAAGGCAGCAGCGTCTACAGCAACACAAAATATAGGGCCAGGATCAACGCGAACATTGAGAAAACGATAGGGATTAATATGTAGAAAAGGATGTATATACGTCATAATCTGTTCCGAGTTCAGTATAAACGGTCTATTTGATTCGGGAAGAATACGGTATTTGCCACAAGTGTCGCGATCTCTCCTGCAAATGAGCCCTGTCGTATAATAAATGTCTTTGCTTACACTGATTTCGGCGGCACGTTGCGAAACACTTAGTTTAGTGGCCACAAGAGAGTTAAAGGGAAATTGAGACCATTTGTTCAGTCTAATCGACGCAAGGTATAGTATGTAATATGGGAGAGCTCTTCTCTAATAAACAGCTTTTCCTTTCCACCCATCAAGTTCTCTTTTCCATCCTTTAACCCCGAGCCAAGAAAAACAATCTTCCCGTGAGCACACAAAGTCCAGTGTTGGCTTGGTGCGAAGTGATATCCTCTATGAGTAAAGACAAATACTAGAAACAACAAGAATGAAAGAAGTCAGACCCTGATTAAAACGGGGACAGATAGCATAGGGCCATCTTGGTCCCTCGAAGATGGTAGCTTGCGGTCAACAAAATTTATTCGACCAGCTGTTGATTAGAATCGCCTCGGCCGGGCAATTGTTCAGAAACCATAGAATCCCACATATTATTGAGTTGCTCACTATTGTCCAGGTCAGTTCCCAACCTTGTCACAATTGTTCTCGGGGGCTTCACTTACGGTACTCTCTTAGCCATTTTCATACCCCTTTCTCGACAGAAGAACAGGAAGCGGCGCATTGTACGCGCTCTTGGAAAAGACGCCATAACATCGCCTCGAGGCTTGCCATCCGCAGCAAGCTCTCCGGCATCCTTTTTCATAATGATGTGAACACGAAGTGCTTCGATACTCCATTCCATCTCCTCAATCTCTGCGAGGTTGACGTGAAAATCGATCTCGTCCCTAAACAAGCCCCATTTCGCTGGTTTCACATCTTTGAGTACTTGGTGTTGAAAACATTGTATTTGACCAACCCAGGTCCAATACTGAGTGACATTGATATGGCTAGTATACAACCGAGTCTTGACTACAGCAAGCCGCCAGTCGTACTTCGTGATGCTACCTCCACTGCATGAATCTGTGTCGGACCAAGCCTCGAAGTGAAATTCGTCATGTACGGGGCTTCCATGTGTAGGCGGCATGTATTTCGGCTTCTTGTTGAGGTGGGTGCTGAATGCTGGCTGGGGCCCAGGGGTGGAGACTGGCGCTGGTGCTGGTGCTGGGTAGCTTGGTGGTGCCTGGCTAGGAAGAGGAGAGTGGTTGATGAATGAATCCTCCCGGGGCGTAGTAGGAACAGAGTGCATAGACTTCCGCTTTTGGAGAGGTTTGGGTGTATTGCTAGGGCTGCCGTGACTCAAGCGCGCCTTCATGGCTCCTGAAGGACGTCCAATGTTCTTGAATCCATGCTTGTACCGAAGACTGGTGAGCTTGGAGTCATGATAGAAATCGTGAATTGTTCGCGGCAGGTTGAAGTTGTGTCCCTGCGTTTGAATTAGTTCGTGAAGTCGCTGTCGCATCCAGTCAACTGGCGATATGTCAAGATTGAACTTTTCAAGCTCCGATATTGTCTCTGAAAGGCGAAATAGTGTGTCGTATGACGTTATGCCGCCTTTGCCGGCCTGGATGTATCTTTTACCCAATAACTGATAGGGACTGATTGGGCCGTTTTCGTGGAATTCGAGAATTTTGATACCGCGGTTGACCTGTCTGCCGATTTGATACTTTGAGGAACCACCCTTATCCTGCTTCGGGCCTGCTTCAATAGCAGCCTGGTGCTTCTCACGCCATCGAGCAAGCTGTGGTTCAATGAGTGTCTTGACATTGGGCCAGTTGGGCTCCCAATAGGGGTGTTCCTCATTAATCTTGACCAATGGCACCCCAGCGACGCATTCAGGATAGGTGTAAACATTTCCGTCGTTCTTGAGGACCATATTCTCTCGGGTAATCTCTTCCAGTGGTTGGGCAGGAGGAGATTCAGGTGGCTGCGATGAAGGGTCCAGGGATAGAGATGGTGGAGTTGGTCTTCCTCGATCACTAGATGGAGGTCGACTTCTCACATTGGCCGGCGTAAAACCAGCAGCCACGCGATACTCCTGTGGAGTGTGTATTTGCTCAGGCTCTCTTGATATGTGAGCTGGATCAGAACCGCGATAGTCTCTGGCAGGGCCATCAAGCTCTGTTGATGGATGGAGGATTTCATGAGGACTGCGGCGCAGAACACCTGAGGGAAGCACAGAACGTGGTGTTTCCAGGGACCTGGATTGAGGATATATTGGTGTCGGTAAGGGCGAATCCACGGGGTCAATCATTCGTTCCGGGGCATAATCTGACCTGGGAGCCGTTGTCGGTCGGCTTGGAGGTCCAGGGGGGGCACCATAGACTGGTCTGTAAGACATTTCACGAGGACGTTCGGCGATTTGGATTGGTGCTACTTCCACAGTCCGTTCTGGGGCCCTCGCAGCGATCACATCATGGAACCGTTCATTAGGTCGATCTGGAACTTTCTCGGGTTGGCGTTCCGGGCGCCGTTCTGGTTGTGGTGCAGTGGTCCAAGCTGCTTGACGCTCAGTCTGTGACGCAGGTTGGGGCTCAACTGGTCGTTCAGGCTGGTTTTCGGATTGCCGTTGGTATTGTCGCTCGGGTTGTCTCTCAATTTGTCTATCCGCTTGTCTCTCAGACGGTAGCTCAGGGTTTTGTAAAGTGGGCTTTGGTGAAGGTGGCCGATAGGGAACAGAATTCTGTTCATCGACCCGCCGAGGTTCTGGTTGACTTGTTTGCTCAGACCTCGGCTGAACTTCAACGGTCTGGTGTACTGTTTCTGAGGATCGGTCTGCAGAAGTCTCTTGGGCTCCATCCTCCAGCTGCTTCTTCCGTTGTGCCCTCTCCCTCGATGCTAGTATGTCAATCGTGTCTCCTGAAGAACCATGGCATCCCTGGCGATTCCATTCACAGTTGCCACACTTCTGAAAGAGATCCCCGCCGACAATGATGCAGTCGTCAAAGGCGCCCTGGTTCTTGTCGCAAGACAGGCACCTCTTGGCCTGTATCGCCCCGGTCGCTTGAATCATACAGGAGAGCCATTTGACCCCCTTCGCCTCAGTTCGCTCGTAAATGCCTGCAAGATGTGTAGTGTTAAAGCGTCGTCCTCGGCGGATCTTGACGGGTCTTCGTATCTCCAATTCTTGGATACCCTCAACCCATTGGTTCCAAGGCTCTATCTGTTCCACGGGTCCAATCACATTGCCATCAGCATCAACAATATCAACAAGGCTCTCAGCTCCCCTATTATCGTGGTGCTCAACGCCTTCCATACGATCCTCGTCATCTTCTTCTTCTTCTTCAGGTCCCTCCGCTACCACTGCAGTTCCATTAGTAGGCTCTACTCGTGGGGTCGTTCCATTGAAGCCTGAGGATACCTCTGGCAACATTTCGGGTAGAACAATGCCTTCTGATTCGGGTCCGAGATGGTCTGGGGCATCAGGATCCTCTCCTCTTTTTTGTCTAAAGAATCGACGCATTTTGAACCAAATATCATGGAGTGTTTCTGTTCTCTTCTGGCGTGACGCGCGGTAGTCCTGCTCAATGCGCTCAAGTCGACTGGCCTTCTCCTCGCACTCATCCGTGGTGCGTGCCAGTTCGGCCTCGACTTTAGCGAGTTCCCTGGCCAGTCGGGATTGAGATTCTTTCAGTTGACTTCGCTGCCCTGTAAGGTCACTGAGTTTCAACCTGACTTCGTTAATCGAGAGCTGGAAATCCTTCTCAATCTTTTTGTTTTCTGCATCCTTCTTGCTGCGAAGGTTAACCCAGAAATTGCGTTCTGTCTCATCCCAGACAGACTTTTGCTCCCCCTCTGGGAGAGAGTCCCAGACATCTTCCCCTGTGGCCATCGTGGGCCCAATGGTTCAAGCAACTGCTTATCACGGATCTGCAATAACAAGAAGACTTCAAGGTAATCCCAATATCAGTCAAGATGAAGTATGAGCAGTAGAAGCTTTGATGATTGGATGCATGAACTCGCTACTGGGTTACACGTGACGGCGTCTGGTTCAAGGAAATGAGCAGGCCGCAGACGGGCGAACGCGTTTCACTACCTAGGTGTTGTGCAGATGGTCGCAGGAATATGTAAATCAGTGGCTCTGATCCGATTGCCCAAAGGCTGAAATAGAGTCGTGGGGCGCGTGCTGAAAGCGGGTTGTAATCGGACTAAATCACCCCAAAAGTCGAGCTGAGGTAATAGGCTGAAAAAAGGAAATGAGTCTGGCGGCGGAGAGCGCGTGAGATTAGAAAAATATGCATTTAAATCCCGAAACTCTGATAGAGCGAGGCGTGTTGCGACCAGCGTGTATCGGTCTAAGGAAAGATGATAGTGGTGGGTTCAATAGGGAGGGAGCTGGCCTAGCATGAATGCTGAAGCATGAAAGTGACAAATCCCCTTGTCATCCAAAGCTCGTTAGTGGCCGAATTGCTTTCTTTTTTCTCGCGGCCGCTGTCGATGGGCATGGGCCTGTCGAAAAAGAAGCGGGTTTTGGTTACAGAAGCTGGCCTCCTCACAAGTGCCATTCAGCACCCCAGCTCAGTCGGAACTGCAATCGGAATTAGATCGCTGTCGCGCAAATGAGCACACGGTTTCGCGGCGCGGGCCACTCACTATCCCCTGCAGAAAGGTACAACCTCACTGACTGAGAAGGACGCGATCGAATAGTTTCAGGGTGTTTTTGGGGTAAAGGGGAGGTGCAGCTGTGTTGCACAGTTTGTGGTACGCGATGCGCCTGGGAACGGGCGTGGTATGAATGATAAAGTTTTTCTCTGGAAGATACTCCGTAGATAGGCCACGATTGGGGGATTGGGGGCCGAGAATAATGTGCGCAAGGACAAGGAGGGACAAAATTGTTTGCTTGCGGACCAGGAAGAGGTCGGATAGATTAAGTATAAAAAGAGTATTCGCGAATAGGAGTAAGCTCAGACGATCACCTCCAAGCGGGAAAGTACTGTAAAGGAAAATCGGGTAAGTGTCAGTGTCAGTGGCGTGGGAAGGAGGGTAGATAGTAGATAGGTAGTCGACAATCCAGTCAAAGTCAGTGAATGGGAGGAGTGGAGGACCATACAGTAGTGATAAAGGGAAAGGCTGACTATAGGAGGAAAATGAAATGGGAATAGTACTCCGTATAATTAGGCAGAAGAGGAGGGAAGGGAAAGAGAGTTTGGGTCAAAGTAAGGTTAGGTACCTTAGTTTAATATTATTATGTATTTTGCTCGACAAAGCCTAGAGTGACTGACTGACTGACTGGAAAAGGAAGTGCTACAGTACCTATGAGCTATCTCACCTCACCTAAGTACAGTACCTAGACTACTTGGCCTGGGCTGGCAGGCACCTAGGAGGGATGGATGGACTAGCAAACAACCAACCGAAACCACCGCAATGGGGCGAATGAGAGGAGAGCACGAATAAGGTGTGAATGCAGATTACAGAAAGCTATTAGCTCTACCGGTGGTAGTAGTAGTAGTAGTAGTAGTAGTAGTAGTAGTAGTAGTAGTAGGCCGATTTGGTAACTAGTACCTGCCGACGTGAGGTTGGGAGGTATAGGTCGGTTGGTATGGATCCGTACTAAACGTAACAGCACATGTGTGTCAAATCAAACCTCACCTCACGTCAGGTAGTTGTGCGGCCAGGTAGGTGCACCGGACTTATGAGGAAAAGTACTGCAAGTATCTTTTCTTCTCCCTACTAATGCAAGTCTGTAGGAGGATCCTTTTCTTTCCTCTTTGCTAACTTATTTCCCGTCTCAGCTGTTTTCGCGCGCTTTGTTTCCGCTAGATCCTCGTGGACCCTTGCACCGATCGACCACTCACAGAGGCTGGACTGGTATCTAGTCTGTAGCTTGTCCCGAGAAAGTACCTAGAGGCTAAGGAATAAGAATTGAGTTCGACAGCAGTTGAAGCTACCTCATCACTTGAGGAACCAAGTATCAAAGTAGGTACCTACGTGACAATATAACTCTCGTTTTCTTACCAACTTGGGCACCAAGGTAGAGGAAATTCCCCGTGTTCAATCAAGCACGTGTCTGTCATATGCTACATACATCGCCTGATCAACTACATTACGCTGCTACATAAGTCCTAGGCATTTTGATTCAATCTCCACCTGTTGGTTCTGCTTTCACTTCTCCATTATAAAAAGGCACCCAGCGTCCGGTACCGAACCATGCACGAAGCGAGTAAAACGTAAAACTCGACAGGCCACCCCCTGCTTCCGGTGCCTTTTCCGCTCTAGTGTCTTATCACGTGCGAGGAAACTATACGCGGTGACTCCAGCATTAAAGCGAACGAGGAAGGAGAGAAAGTCGAAATCACAAGTCAGCCTCATCATCGACATCTAGAGCATTTATCGAAGAGTTTTTTTTGTGGTTCCCCCTGAGAAGATCCGAGCTTGATGGAATCGATGAGCTTCAACAAGACTCCGTTCTAAGCAACACGCATACGCGACCCTGTCGCTGTTATTTACCCGCAGGTTTATACCTTGGTACTAATCAGTTATCTTAAGTCCATACCACTGCACCAAATTACACATAGTCTCGAGCCCGAAACGGATATATGGAGACGGTAATGATTTTCGGCTCTGCACTTCCTTATTTCCCTGCGACCAACTTTGGTAGCGGTAGCCCAGCGTACTAGTAATAGCTCTATAACAGAGGGAATGGACTTACGTATATACGAGCAGCTGCCCTGGTCGTGTTTCCTTCGCTCAGTTGTCGTGGTTGGTTGGCTGCATTACGTGCGATTTGGCTCCCTCCAATTCCGTCCCGGCCCCCTTCACCCTCACTCAATCCATCGAGAGTTCTCACAGTACAATGCTTTGTCACGACAAGATAAAAGCCAGAGACGCCAGCTGACACCGTCCAATGAATTCGGCACTGTAGTATATCGTCTCCACGCCCCCTTGATCCTGTGGCGCCGGGCCCCATGCTGACACGATAGTGCTTGTTAAGAGATACAGTACCTACCTAGACGGGGAGCATCAACTAAACTTAATATTCTTGTGTATTCATGCATGCATGCATACTACGTCGTACTTCCTTATCGATATCGCCTATACCTATTGTTGCCTGTCCCGCGTGCGGCACACGTTTCTTAGCTGGTTGTGATCTCATCCTTCACGGTACAGTACTAATTGATTATGTACGAATATGTATGCACATGTTAGACCTGTGTTAGTTAGTTCCTGGATATAACCTGGTTTTCATTATCATCGCTGATAGGTTTCGGAGACGGCCGAGATGGGAGGTGGGGAATTGAATATCCATTCGTCCAGGACATGACCTCTCCACTAACATGCTCTGCCAAGCTACTACGAATATCAACCCGGAAGTTTCTTACGGACACGAGACTTCGTTCTCACCAATCCCAACTCGGTATAATACCACGGATCGCTCAGCTTAAGCCCATCTAGCTCAGGTATCATAAGCCTATCTGGCGGACGATCAGATCAGATCATGCCTGCCAGCCAGCCATCTTGTAGTCCAAGAACCACGATACGATCAAAAATTCAAGCATTGGCAAGCGTTGCAAGTATAGTCTCAGTAATATATAAACTACCTATATGATTATATGCAAAACTCGCAACAACTACAATGTCGTTGTCCATCCTGGTCATCAAGGTTCCCTCCCCTTATTAACAAGCGTCTCTTGCTTCCCCCAGGCCTTCCATTTGCCCGTCGGTTTTCGTTACCCCCAGTTGTGGCCATCCAGGCTGGTCACACCTATACAGTCCATTAAAAACGCCGCGCAATGTAAGGATTCTAAAAGCAAAACAGCCCAATGTTTCGTGTCGCTCTACAAGAGCGCCATGAACTGCGCGACACGCGCTGAATCAAAATAGAAGAAAATGAAGTCTCGTTAATAGCGTCAAAGTTGTTCTGGTGGTCAGAGCGTTTAGTACTTGGCCGAGTATCGTGCCGCGCCTGGCGAGTAAGGCAGATCATAGGAGCTGGACTGAGCATAGGGATCCTCCGAAAAGACAGTCGCCCTTCGATCTTCCTCTGGCAGAAGCTCCTTGACCTCCCAGTTGTTCATCCTTGTGCCAACCGAGAATTCAAGATCTTCCTTGGTGATCGAATCCCAGTACTATTAAAATATTAGTAGCGAACCGCAGGGTTTCCGGATCATATTTGACATACCTTGTATACCATCATTACGCCCAGCAAATTACAAACTGTCGCAAGGAACAGGCCGTCAAGATAATGGCTGATAGCGACACAGATCTTTGAGCTGAAGGCGTAGAGAAGGACCTGGCCAGCCACAAAAAAGAAGATGCCAAACGCAATATCGCCGAGAGGCCATCGATCCTGCAGTGTCCTAGTCACGAGCAGAATTTGCATGGCCACGTACACGAAAAGCTGCACAGCATTCAGGAGATAGAGAACGACGAACAGTCCAACAGTGTTGGTAGGTCCAAGTCCAGCCCAGCTCTTGAAAGTCGCGAGAGAAACGAGGAAGCTGATGGCGAAAGCAGCCAGGGAACTGATGCGCATCATCCACACTGACAGGGGTGTTCCATCTTCATACAATTGGAATCCAACAAAGCCATTGATCAGGAGACATGTGATAACTGCACTGCTAAGCCCATTCTGCACACTGACAAAGTACGGATACGGATCGCTTCCCGGAGGTGCAACACCAGCGTCGATAATGAGAGACATGGCAGTGAGAAGCATGTAGAGGTAGAAGAAGCTGAGAATCTCCTTGCGACCAACAGCGGTGAACTTGCTACGGACGTGTAGAATCATAATGACGGTCATAATGAGCGCAACAATGTGCATCACCGACGCAGCGCCTTCGAAAATGATGGTGTTGGCAAGTTCGATATTGCGTGCATAGCATTCTGGCTCAATACCGGTTCGGCCGGTGGCTTGGAGCGTAGGTCCAACGGAAGCGCATAGTGGCAGAGGTGCCGTCTCACAGATCGAAGTGAAGTCGCCAAAGCCAGACATGATGGGCGAGTAGAGATCGCTGCTCGGTTATTGTTGCAGGAATTATGTAGATCCGAAAGTAAGCGAGAGTGCGGGGAACGGTGAATCGAATATCGCGATAACGAGTGGCAGAGCGATTGTCGTCGAGAAGAGCGTTTATGTCGTCGTATCGATGTCGTCGAGTCGTCGAAACCCCTCGGCGCGATAATCAGTCGCTGACCCAATCCTTTCAATCGTCGTTGAAGTTCGAGGGCGAATACTAGGAGATATCCCCAACTACAAGGGGCTCAAGCTTCGATCGGAATGCAATCACAACCCTTTACTGCGTAAAAAGGGGAGTACTTCGCTAGGACGGGTAGCAAATGTCTCGTCCTTGACCGATGGCTCGTCGGCGCCCCCTTTCTTCGACCTAGCGGCTAAAGAACCAAACCTGAAAACGAAAGACGAGACAAGGAAACCGGTCGGATCTAAAACACCAAGAACAAAACAGATGCGATGCGACGCGACGGCAGCGATGTTTTAATTCGAGGTATCGAAGCGAATGTGTTGCATGCCTCTGCTGCGCTTTAGGCTCAGGCGAGAGAGATGAGTGAAGGTCAGAAGAGACAAAGTGGAGCGAACGGAGGATCTCGTTGCTGTGCCATTGTTGTGGGAAAGTGGCAGAGGTGGGGAAGTAGAGGCGTTTGAAAAGTGGCTGGTGTATTGTATGATTGGTTCGTTTCTTGGCGTTGCTGTAGGGAGCGCATCGTGCCCTGTTTGCCAGTGATATAACCCTCTACTATAAGGAGTAGTCAACCTAAAATTTAGAGGCAGCAAAGATATATGACGTGACCTTGGCTACATTGGCGAATTAGAACTGAATTTTGATTGATATGGATGGTTCCAGCAATACCACTCCCTGAAATGCTTTCCATGTGGTGCTACTCTGTACCGAAGTTGGGTTTCCCCGACTATCACCACTTCTGTTTGATGAATACCCTAGAGCAAACCCTACATTGCATTCTAGTGCCTCACAAATCAATGGCGGCATAATTAGGTTATGCGCTGTAGTCAGATGGAGGGATGAAACTCAATCATCAGAGAGTTTATGTTGTGTGGCTGACGTTGTGACTGGCTACCTGTATGACCCAATGACATGTGTTCAAACACACAGAAAAGTCATATAAGTCGTATGCCATGATACAAGCTTCAGATAGTCGCATAAGTAAGTACCAGCGAGTAAAACCACACTCGGACACACCATAATCCCATGTCGTCGAGTCAAACAGAAACTATAAGCGCATATGTTGTCTAACCATAATGCCACCGACCAACGGGGACACTACAAATACAGTCATGACACCAGAAGCATCGTCATGAGTAAAGCGCCAATGATGTATAGCAAACTGCGGTGTATGAGGCGGGGTTGGCGCTTTTGACAGAACCCTCTGTTAATTGTGATCTATTCTAAGAGTCATAACTGACGTCCTGCGCGTCCGTCTATATACAGGCGATGTTGACGCCGACGTCATGCAGAGAAATCCGATGCTGGATGAACGCTGCGATATGTGATGAGCTTTCCGGGAGGAAGCTCAATGCATCGTGAAACATGCTTCATTGCCAACGTATATGGCCTCGCAGCATTCACCACTAGAAAAACAAGCCAAACTCCAAGCCAAATGCGACCGAAAGCCCTGATGTCCTGATCCGTTTCCTTGTGTAGTCCTATCCGGGAGACTGTTAAACCCTGGCCTCAGGGGGTAAGAAAACACCAAACCTTGATATAAGGTATCAAAATAAACTTGGTAAAGAGAAACCTAAACTTAGGCTAAGTTAACCTAAGTATTTTTATCACTTAGTGTTAAGGTCCTAAGTTTTCCTCCCCTAGCCTGGCCTATTTCTTTCCCTCCAAACGCCTATGCCATGCGATGCTGTGATGCAAATCCGACCCCAAAAATCTAACTTCATAAAAACAAGGATTCGACGATCCGTGGAAAAAATGCGAAACATACTTCAGATGCTGAATTCAAATGGCCTCAGAGCTGGGGCTTTTGTTGTGTGGTGCGGTGGTATTCATGAACGAGCGCAGGGTAACCCTGCCATCCCTAAGACGGGTAGTGTCCCTGAGCGAGTCCGTGAGGGGGGAGGTTTTGGGAATGACTGCGGTTATAGACCATAAATTCTGGGACAATGCCAGTTCGCAGGTCGTTTCGTCGTCCCAGTGGCTGATAGTGCATCTGTGTCGGGGGAACAGGCACAGCGAGATGATATTGCTCAAGTGAGGCCGAAGGTGGGGGACACAAGAGCGTATTAACATGGCGCACAGGTTTATACGGACTAGGTCGCTGTTGGAGGAAGACACTCGGCGAGTTAGAAATGGGAGTGTGCACCAGAGGAGTGTGAACAGCCGATGCTTGACCGTATGCCTCAGCCAGAGGCGATGAGTTAAAGGGACCCAGACGTCCAGGACTGTGCTGCTTGTTTGGTGTACCGAAGTTAACAGGTGCCTGAGTAGGAAAGCTAGCTTGAGCCATGGTGACACCCGTTGTGGTGGGAAGCGATTGCTTTTGCACCATAGCGGCAGGGCCTGATGGGTAGACTGTTGACATGGCACGCATACCGGTCTGCAATGGAGGAAGCGAGACGTGAACAGGCTGGGCAACCTGCTGTGTAGGTTGAGGATACCCGTTGATATTGACGTTGCCGTTGTTGAAGGGCGTCAGTGCAGGCTGGGTTTGAGGCTGGGTTTGAGGCTGCATCTGGGGTTGTCCGGTCATGACAGTGAGATGGGGAACAGGCAGCCTCGCCGGCTCCACGATTCCATTGGATCGCGGGTTGACAGCTTGGACCATGGCGGGAGCTGGAACTCGTCCAGGGGGGGCAAGGCGCTTCGCGGGGTGTTCCATAATCTCTTCCTCGGGACTTCGCTTCCGTGAGACAGGGAACTGCAGGTTGGGCTTGGTAGCCAATGGAGAGACGGTGTTCGAGTGGTATGCAGACCAGTTCTGGGAATGACTCGAGGTAGGTGAGTAGTTGGTCGTTGTAACAGCCGGAGTAGGGAGATTGGTGATGGGCTGCATCATACCCGTCGGTGAAGCGACAGGCGAGTGATGAGACTTGTTTGTTGGCGAAGGAATATGGATCGGGGATGCTGGCAATCGCACAGCTCGCTCGTAGTACTCGTGGAAGCAGGAAAGCTTGTCCAACCAGCCCTCCCATTGCTCCTTAGTAGCAACCAAATTGTATCGCATGTTGCTCAGAAACTCCACCTCCATGACATGGATCTCCTGCACAACGAAGCTTGACACTTCGGCCCAGGTCTTGTTCGTGTAGGTGTTATCATCCAAGACTGTGTGTGACAAGGTCAGTTGATGTCTGACACCCATGTTAACTCATCACTTACATTTGTTCCCGAGCATGAGGGCTACAGTCAACAATCGATATTCACTGCCGGCACGACCTTTGATTTGAGGAGTTGACATCTTCAATCGGTAGATGAACAACAACGCCAATAGGATGACATTTTGGGTCACCTGTGTCGTAGACAACACGCTGTACACCCACTTCCGAAATTGGTCGTGGGGATTGGCAAGAGATGGTAACCGAGGGATTAGAGCATTGGGGCCTCTGACACGGATCGACTCGGCCTGCTTGAGTTCCTCAATCGATTCGAACCAGAACAAGCAAGTCATCTGTTCTTGTTAGCATTTTGAGGAGTCCAGTGTGTTTGAGATCGCATACCTGAGCAGCGAAATCGGCGAGGTTTCCACCTGAAGGGCTGATGCACTTGGGGATTTGCAGGCTGTGATAGACAAGCGACTCGGACTCGTCCTTGCTCCCTGACACAGTCGACGCAGGCGTTGAAGGCCTGACGGTCTGTCCCGGGGCTTGTGACTCTGCTGAGATTGACCCATTTCGGTGTTGAGAGACTTGCGACGTCAGCTGTAAATTAAGCTGAGGCTGTGCAGGTTGTGTCGATGGCTCATGCTGGTAGTAGTGGTTATATGTGGATTGTTGTTGTTGTTGTGGTTGTGGTTGTGGTTGCTGCTGCCGTTGATCTTGTTGCTGCGTAGGATATCTGCAGTATTGAGATGCTCTCGGATCGGTTATAGGAGCAGCAGGTCGGGCAGCCTGGGGTACTGCAGCAGGATAGTTGTGAATAGCATGATTCTCCCATGAAGCCAGCTGGGGCTGAAAGACAGTGCTCATTTCGTCAGTCGGAGGAGTCCTAAGCCCGTTTCGCGATGACAGAGTGTTGTCGAATCTAGAATGCAGCTTTGGTAGTTGTATACTTGAAGGAAAGCTGGGATCCCGGCTGCCTGAGCCGTGCGGAGGTGAAGGAGGAAAGTTCAAGGTCCCGAGTAATGTGCCAGCCGACATGGGGGCCTATGCGTTTCGCCTGCTTGTTTTTGGGCGAAGCAATAGGCGCAATCGCCAAATTCGAGGTTATTTCGGGTTGGGTATCTCGTGGAAGCTTCACACACTCTCTCTCCGGGTGGGCAGCACTGCGTCACTGCGTATTGACCTATTGTGCCGGCAAAACAATTGAATTTACCCCGCCGAGGCCTTCATTCGTTTTATATTGAGAGCTTGGAGGTAAAATCGGCGAATGAGTGTGTCGAGAATAATGTGGTCTATAGATACTCTAGGAGGACCAGTGCCATGTTCGACTGGCACAGGCTGGCAGTGTACTCGCAGTAGACCGGCCTAAAGCGAAGAAATTCGGCGGAGATCGTTCGTTTCCTGGATGACAGAGTAATTGCTGGTTTGTAAGATCGGACAGCGAGGACAAAGCTACAAGGAAGACAGCTAGTATAAGCTCGCTGCGGCTGGAGAAGAGTTGTATTCGCTTTGAAGATGGAGGTTGAGGTTGAGGTTGAAGTTAAGTATGGTCTTGGAGGACTTCCCGGGTTAGGAAGTTTGGATACTAAGGTAGGTAGCCAGGGAGGAATAGAAGAGAAGAAATAAAAACAAGAACAGGAAAAGGAAAGAAGAAAAAGAAGCAACAACGGAATGGGCTCAGTCAGTCCATGGCTGGTGGTTGTGTGTGTGTATGTACAGACGTCCTGTAAGGTAGTTGACTTCTGGATTAGACTTGGTAGTCTCGTCGTTCGTCAAGCAAGTGTGGTTCTCTCTCCTAGACGCAGCCCAGTATAGTATAGCGCACTTAGCGTAGAGTACCTAGCGTAGGGAGTAGAAAGTAGGGGTGTCCGTCCCCAGTTCAAACCTACCTATACCCAGACCCAGCCAGCCCAGGGCAGTCCCAGTGAAGTGGAGCCCCCTGCTCTCCCACTGATAGCCCCATTACAGTACTTGATCTCACCACTGCACCGACTATGGTTTAGAAGTACCATCCTTGGAAGTGAAGTCCTGGATCAGACTCAGACTCAGACTCAGACTCAATGGGGTCATGGGCTGCTGTTCCGTTGGCCGAGAGTGTACATTTGCGCGTACAGTATGTATGTACTCTTTCGGTCATTCACTCTCTTTCATTCATTCACTCACTCACTTGCTCACTTACTCATTCATTCATATTCTCAGACCTCAGACTCAGACAAGACATCCATTGCACACGCACACCCGCCCGGCCGTGACTAGGCCAGGTTGCGCTCCGTGTCCTGTGGTACTAGCCGGGCATGTATGGCTATACTTGTTAGTTCTCAGACAAACCCATACAAAGCCCGGTACCACCGACATGACAATCCTGTGTCGGCCATGTCGCGAGCCTCTGCTAGACCTGCTACTACGGACTAGACCGGGGCCATCGTGGCGCTCTCCAGCTGACACCGCACCCAGCGACAACCCCGGTTTCCGTGAGGTGAGGTGAGGTGCTTTGCCTTGTGTTAGCTCCTATCCATTATTGCGGCTATCACACGCCCCATGGCATGGCCCAGAATCCACACGCCCCTCACTCGCCGCTAAAACTCTCGTTTCCTCCACTCCTCTCCAAGCTCTATTGAATCCAAGCCCGCTAGACAGCGGAGTCCTGGGTGCTGGAACCTACCATTCATCAACTGCACTCTAAGCCCCCCAGCTCAATTGTTAATGGATAATGGAGCATCAAATTCGTTCAAAGTCGCCCCTGGAACGCCCTAGGGGTCGCCCGGTCGGTGCCGTACTCGAAGCTGTGGGCGGGCCTGACGGGGGCCTTGTCAGCGGCGGCGGGACCTTGCTCAAGGGATACTTGCGGTATTGGTTTTGATATTGATATGGGGATTGAATGTAAATGAAGATGATGAGAGTGAGACTCGTAACGAAGCCTATTCAGCTAGGATGGATATAAAAACAGGCGGCAGATGAGTGCGTCGTTCCTGAAAGCCTTGTGAGATTGACCTGCACACCTCTGTGCACATGCTGGATTCCTCTCAGCCCATCCATGAAGCCTGGGGCTTGTATCCGTATGCGAGATCCTTGATATGAAAAGATGGAGGTTTCGACAAACACAACCATTGTGGAGTGTCTCGCGAATCATCAATGAAAGTTCATTGGGCGTATGTCGGTTTAGGACTGGTACAAAGCCTATCATCCATCGGCCCTGTACGGATACAGTAAGTTACAGTGCTGTTGTTCTATGTACTGTAATAATTTGTGTTGTGGACTGCCGTATGTATCAACCTGAGTTCATCAACTCATCGTTTCCCAATTAACTAGGTATTCATTGTGGTGCATGCTCGCTTGTCCAACAAGTCCTGAGCCATCCAAACAGATGGTGTGTCGGAACCTTCACTTATTTGTACTTACCCAACCCGCAACAGTGGTGCAACTCCATCTTTGAAATGCTGCTTGCCTCATGAGTTGTCCGTCAATCATGAGGAAGAACCATTAGGAGCCTTGAGCCATGCACGGCGCTTACTCCACTACTGGTCCCTGCTTGACCCTTTCAGGAACGTGAATGCGTGAATGAAGGCCGCGTGTAAATAATCACCAGGTTCCCTGCCCCATTCATTGATAATCCCGCTCCGTTCTCATTCACTGCTCTGTTGTGTTATGCTGTGCAGCTCGTGCAGTGATCACCTTTGGCTTTGGTTGGTTTGGGGTCGGCTAGCCGTGTTTTTAATATATTGAGGCGGCAGCCATCGTTAGATTGCGAGACAAGTTCAGTCATGGTTCAGGAGAATAAATGCACCAGAACTTCCGGCACCGCATGGCTGAGAAAGGAACAAAAATGGTCCCAGCTTTCAAGCCCGAGGGCAATAGCAGTAGCAAGGAATCAAACATAGCTGTCATGTACCCCCACAACAAGGGACAAGTCCATTCCCTTCCAAATGGGATCAACACCCATTCGCTGAGAGGCGCCGTAAATCCGTGCCGCTCGTCGAACTATTAACGGCTAAAGTAATTTTCTGCGTCTTTGTCACCCAGCATGAGAGCGCGAGCACCGTGCTTTAGATATAAGCCTTTTGCTTCATCCCTGAGTCCTCATGACTTTCTGAGACACTGCAATGAGCATATTGGGATTATGGCTCATTCTTTGGTGGTGTAGCATTCGTAATACTCTGTGCTGTATGGACGCAGTTGGTGGGCCTGCTGAGCCAGCGTCCCTTCGGCAGGCATATTAGGTCTCCCGGATCCTTGGTATGGCACCGAGTCGTTTGCTACAGTGCTGGACTGAAATTCCTTCTAAGTGGAACAAAAATATTTGAATCCGTCTTATCGACCATTGAATGAGGTACGTAGTATCCGTAGCACGTAGTTAGAAGCCACCGTCTGGCCCCATCCGATAACCTGGCATTGAACGGTGGGAATCCCTGCCGTTGCGGGCATTTCCATCGCCCTGAGGTGCTGGACAGCGCCATGAACGGAGCCCAGCCTGTCATCACACTTCCAACAAAGAGAGACTAGGGACGATGATCCAAAAACTCAACCGGGGCAACCCAGAAGTGACCAGTTAATTGTTGACGGCACCGAATCTGCATCTCGCAAACCTCGAGCTGTCAGCCAGCCCAAGACAATACCGGCACGTCCGCGCGCCAAGTAGTTGAGTTAACTTGTAGCACTAACAATCGACACATGGTCCGGAGTCGGTTTGATGCCCTTTTACAAAGTCCTTGTAAACTTGATGCAAGCATAGGTGTCTGTCTGTTCCTAGACCGTCCTTCCCACTGAAGGGCGCCTGATTTCACCGAGAACTAAATGGAGAATGTGTAAAGATGATGACAGAAAAAGTCGTCGTCCAGGCCCTGTGGTGCAAGAGGCTTATTGCCGTTAGGAAGTCAATTGTGCACAAGCCTGTCACTGCATTCCGTTGGCTGCAACCTTGCTTGGCTAAAAAAGCAACTGGCGTACCGAACAGGCGCCAGAGGGACATGGACAAACCTTGGTAGCAGGTTGCGAAAATCAAAATTGGCGTGTCTAATTTCGTACAAGGAGGCATAAGAAGACGATTCAGTAGCCAACTTGATTGATTGCTGCGTACCGGGTGCATACATATGGACGTAAGTAGCCTTGTTGTGTAATTCGTGATAGAGCCGAGGGTTCTTCTGCTTATGTCGTGGCCAAGACTCTCGTGATATTGTCTTATAACTTGCCAGTCAAAAGAATGCAAAATCTATTGATGATTTCAAAGGAATCTTTTGATATGACATTGGCCAGGCTGACAATGTATCACCGTGTAGGTCATTCGTCAACACTATGATGGCGTCCATCATCGTATTCTCGACCTCAGGTACGGGTCCTTCCCAGTTGTGAATATACCAGTATGCAAGTCCAGGCGACTTACGTGCAGTAGAGGAAGTTCCCTTGCACACATCGCCAATGAGAGCCTCAGTGGCCAGGTACCCAGGGAATGAGTGACTTGTCTCGTCTCTCTTTACTTTTTTCTTAGTAGCGGAAAGCTCGAGATGCTATCTCCGACAGCTCGGACAAGATGTGCAGTGCATGCAAACCTGTAACGCATAAATCTTTTGTAGCGAGACAGGCTTACCTGATCAGCGATAGCTGGCGGAATCGAGTACGTACGTATGTGGGCTTGGTACATAAAGTTGGTTGTATCCCGACGCGTGTCTGCGGTCGCCTCGTATGAAGAGTAAAACCATGCCGCCGCAGCCTGCTTTTCTCGTATGTACGTGGGCGCAAAGCTCACGAGGAGGATGGTGAAAGTGGGTGCTGTGATGACCACTTGAGTACATGCGGATAAGCAATCTAGAAAATGAACGAATCAGTATGGTACAGAAGCCAGCCAACCACAGTGAGTCACTTATGAGAGGGAAACTAACCTTGGAGATTACCCTTGTCTTTCCAATTTTCTCACGTTGGCGCAAAAGAGTAGTAGGGACTTTGGCGCAGGGATGATTGGTTGGATGTTTGAAGGAGTGAATCAATACATGTAATGGATACATACATCATGAGACAGTGACAGGCAGACAACCAAGCGCATGTATGTCAGATTGCAAGTCAAAATGTAAGATGATTTTAGTTGGAGGACGAATGAATTTGAGCATGGAACAAACCCCTTTCATGGATCACATTACCAAGTTTGTCCGTCTTCTGTCGGCAGGAGGCAGGCAGGCACATACCTGCCTTAGTAGGTATCTAGGGCCTAGATGGTACTCGTACCTTATGCCGTAGCAGTTGCCCCATTGTTTTTAAACTTCCTAGGGGGAAAGAAGACACGGGACCGCCAAGCCAAGCAACTATCAGAGAAGGGAGTTAGGATGGATACTGACAGAGAAAATTTCGGTCGACCATTTCTGAAGGTTGTAACAGAATGTGATACACAATGCACTCCAAGAATGCGAGGCAGCATCAACATTTTTTAGCATTCAGGGCAAGAAGGAACTACGCCTGCGATGTGCCTCTCGCATTGATATTGGGCTTTTCAGCATGCGTCAACACTGCTAAGTACTAGACTTAAGGTCAGATACCTAAAGATCGGCATTCACTTCATGGATGGCCAATGGACGAGGAAGGAAAGTAGTCTTGATTACTACCTTCCCTGAAAATGGAAAGTGGGAGGAGCGGTACTTCTTCAACCTGAACATTGCTATGATTGGCTAGAGCATCTGCAACTGTAATTCTTGACGGCCCTCGGGATTCAAGAATAAACCGGCACCATTTGCATTGCATTATTGTCTGACGGTTATCAATAAGTATTTGCCAACTTAACAATGGTATTGCTCTGGTCGATGTCTTTCTAAATTGCTAAGAAAAATAAAAGTAAAAACCTCAGAGTTCGCCCAAAACATCAGTCGTAAATTCACCTTTATGAGTTACTGTACCTCGACTCTTCTGATCAACGCACCCCTTAGCAGGGAAGGAGGCATCGAAAACCAAGACACCGGCGCTTTCCCACATGTGTCATTGGCTTCCGTCTAACCTCACCAGTCACCACCATTGGATCCCTACCTCTAGTACGAGCTGTTTCTTGACTGAGAAGTCCTGGGCTGTCGGTTGTCACTTGTGCACCAGTCAGCCGCCATTCTCATCCCCTCAACACTATCAAAAACGACCCACCATGACCATCTCATGCCCACCATGGCCTGTATGTACTGGAGGCATTACAAATGGTGTTGGAGACAATTCCCAGTTCCGGTCTCATCCTTTCTCAGCCCAAGGTGCTGCTACTGTGCAGTACAGTGGATAGGTACCTACCTCCATGTGATGTATGTAACTACTTGCATCAGCAGCCACAATGCGAAGAACCGATTCAATCGTCATCCACACACACACATACATCCCTATATCACTGAGCCACAAGAAGATACTTTCAGGCTCGAATTGATTTTGAAGATGGAAACCAATCAGACGCTTTGACCATATCGACATTTGGAGAGCTTGCAGCGTCTGTGGCAAACAAACATATCGCAGACACACTGCCAACCAACAATCCCAGATACAGTGGAGTCATGAACTGGCTTGGGCTTGGTCCATTTTACTTCGTTACTCTGCATTGTGATATTACTTAACTCTGCTTCGCCATGAAGCTTGACTGAAAACACGACTGCGGCTCTCGCTCCCCGGTGTCGACATTATGCCACTTTTGGCTGAGCCGCTGCTGCATTCTCCGCCGCTGCACCCGCCCTCAACACTGCATTGTTGACCGCAGGCCCTGATGACATATGCGATATGTTCGGTTCCAGTCTTCTCCTGGTGTTGGAGGGGTGGGGTTGAAGAGTGCATGGTCCTTTACCTAAACGTAACCAAACTTGAGTTGATGAGCCTGCCCAGCATCTTTCGGGGACTGGCACATTTTGATATGCGCCAAAGACTCAGGTGCTCCGCCATCATTAACGATGCACTTGACGAGGCAACCAATATGTGCATTCGAGGCTTGCCGTGCGGCCCTTCCGCTGAGCTGCACAAGGTGATCCAACAACACAAAGGATCATGCTCTGAGGCAGAAGACAAAGGGCTATGCCAAATAATCACACTTACACATCTGCCGCCCAATCATGGCCCATCTTTACTGTTGGCTGACTCTGAGAGTCTCCAACAGCCTCCGCGTCTTTTTAGCTTCTGAACTCGATCAACCTATTCCCGCACGGCCGCCTACTCACCATCAAACATCAAATGGGGGCGCCGTCTTGTCTGTTGATATTCATAGTCCAGCGCCAACCAAGACTGCCTTTCTTTTTGTAGGAGACGTCTTCGAAACTACGAATCTCTAGCTCGACAGCGCCGGCCCAGACGCCATCTTGGCACTTTCATTATCGAAAAGCTTGCCTATCCCTGCGAATCCGAAATGAATGGCAACGCTGTGTGACACCCCCTAACCCGAGGATTTTCAGAGACAAGATGCTCAAATCGCAGCACTTGTTTAGGCATATGAATCCGTCCGACTACGGCTACGGAAATCGCCCCGGACATGCGTCCACACGTCTACAGCATTGAATCACACCATGGTCGCGAATACGGCATTCCAACTTGTCGGCCCCCGACAACTGATAACACCCGCAGGTCACACACGTAGCGGTCGGTGACCCGTGGATGCAAACGAGGCCAAGATTAAATACCCAATGTTGATATACCCCAGCATCGTACCTCGCCAGTGCCTTGTCATCGAAATTTTCGAGATCACGTAAAGACGGATCGGTTCATCGTGTCTGGCCGGTAGTGTCAGTCTCGCGCTGGGCTCTCATTGACTTGGCGTCTCTCAAAACTCAAGAATACAGCTTCGTGCGCACCGTAAGCTTGGTGATATGTGCTTAATTCTCGCCTACCACCACAACCAACCACCGGGCCTCAAATGAGAGTCATCAGCAAGACGCTTGTGGCCTGGTAGTCCGGCTGGTCTGCTCCCGCCATCTTTATCACAACCTACCACATCGGCGATGATTCATTATATTGATAGATGATGATAATGAGACGGTTGACAGATCGAAGCTACTTGAGGAAAATTGCAACAGCATTGTGTGCAAGAGCACATCTTACAGCGCAACCCTGAGGTTGACTCGGCAAATACTGGTCTAGATTAAGACTATAGAGTACTTTGCTTTGAATCAACAGACAAGGCGGCACTGAAGGTTTCCGACACCTCCCCTACACGGAGCTATAAAGTCTGTTGACATCCTGACGAGAAATGATGCTCTGCAGCTCTATCCATGAATCAGGTGGCTCACAATCCACAATGACAAGGTCTCAGTTGGCCCTGGTTCGCCATGCGCAAAGGCCACTCCAGCATCATGCTCCGCAGTGCAACTTTTGCGTTTGGCGTGGAGAGACAAATCGTATCCACTAACTTATTACAGATTTGCCTTCATTTAGCAAGCCACTCACTTGGTTGCTCGAAGCCTGTTGTTGCGACGTTCTCCTTATCACTCCACGCCCCTCAACATGTATGTACGGTTCTAATTATTTGATCCAAGCGTGAGGAATTTATGATGCAGGGATGCCCAGACCCGGTTGAAGTCCCACGCTTACAGTACATCCCCCATCACTAATTGCTGTCCTACCGTACATTTGTACAGCCTACATACAGTCCAGTCTACGTATGTCTACGTATGTACAGCTTGGACGAGGGCTTTTGTAGATATGAGGTTGCCAGGGGTCTGTCATCCCCTGCTTCGCTATTGATTAACTTTGACCTCTTGTTGGTCCAACATGACTCTTGCTCGGCTACGACACATGCTTTCTCCTCACCATCTTGGCGCTGTTCCTCTCAGCCCTCGGATGATGATCAATCGATATTTCTGGAACAAAGGGTAAACCGGCAATATCACTTTGGCCGTGGCGTAGGGTGAAGCCCGACAGTGATCTTTACTCCAAACTGCTTATTATTGGATTTTCGGAGCAGTCCAGGCCATGCCACGACAAATCATAGTTTGGGCGAGAGCTCAGCCTCAATTCGTCGATGGCACTCCGCGACCGTTTCGTAGGAGTTGTTGCACGCCTTTCATCAATTGGGCATCTACCTATACATGGTACGTATGGTGATACCCTCCGTGTCGACGTTGAGTTTCGGTACTACCTGGCAAGATGGTGGCATCATCATCGCAGAAGGGGCACGGCGGTGTTCATCTCTACGTTCTTGGTTGGTATCCCTACCATGATCGAGGCTGACCTGAAACTTTGGTCAAGAGACTCGACTTTCCAGGACTTTCTTCACTGCTGCGTGCCTCACAACAATGTTTATAGAATTCACCAGGCAAGAAAACTGACGAGGTATAATGGTTGTACGGCTTTAAAACATACGGTGGTCTCAGTTGGAATGCTCATGATGAAAGACTGTCGTTGGCACGCCTGTTGAAACCTCAGGGTAGGTGACGATGATAGGACATCCTTGTATCTCTGGGCTTACGAACCATTCGGACGAGCCAACTACCAACCCGAACTTTGGTCCTCATGATGCCCCTCAATTCAGCATTTCGCAAGAGAGTTTCACGCTCACCTTGGTCTAAGGAGGGGACAGTTGAACACAATGTGGAGGGTAGTTGTGTATTTTGTTCCCAAACATCCGAAGCACAGACATGATCAACGAAAGTGAGGAGGAGCGTCCAAAAGCAGCTTCAGTCAACATCTTGGCTTGTTATTTGTTTCCTTTGAAAGACATGGGAGACATTGAACAAGGGGAATATCGGTAGAGGGGTGGAAAAGACAAGATCCGAGGGGCCCTGGTTCGAGTAAGGCGTCAAGGATCTAAAACAACAAGAGGGAGAGGGAGCAAGAGAGGGCCATTGGCCTCCAATCGGTCCATGCAAGCACTTTACGCGCGGCGCGTTCAGCCGGCGTTTAGTCCAGACGGGGAGACTGACACCATGACCCGAGCCAATTCTTTCCCCTCCCTCGCATTGGCTTGTCTTGCTTTGCCTTGCTTTATGATCCGTATTCCATCCAAGTATCTTTCTGTTATGTTTTGGCTCCTAGGAGTCCTCTGATCTGATATGATCTTTCGCCGAAAATCACGCCCCCATGTCTACGGTGTTCTGCGGCGGCGTCAGAATTTACTTGGCTTTGTCTGCGGGGCTCATATTCGCTCGAGCCTCGTGCAGTCAATCCTTGAGCGGAGCCGGAGACTGGCTGGGCTGGGCTGAGCTGAGCTGAGCCGAACCGCACTGAACAGGGCTCAGCTGTGGTTGCGGCCGTGGCCAGGGCGGATGCGGATTTTCCCTTTGTTATCTCATGTGTTAGTTTCATGAGCACGAGGTGTATGCAGTACACGACTCGCAGCATTGGCATGTGTCCATTTCAAGGCCTCCCACCGTAAGGCTTGCCAATTGGACAAATTGCCGCTCGTTTCATTGGGCTTGTTCCCTCAAACTGCATATTCAAGATGGCCAGCGCTACCGCTTCATAAGCCCATGCTCTCACAGACCCTGCAACTGATGCTATGGCGTTTCTTTGCCTGTTGCCTTCTGCATTCGTCACAGGCTCTCTCCAGCTTTGAATTGACATTTCTCTACGCATTATGGCTTAGAGTAAGCTAAGTGGCGTACTCAAGGTTGATGATGGTAGTGTTGAGGTCTGGAAAGTTCGAAATGTCAACAAGGACCACCTTATATATACTTAAGATTAAAAAAAAAGACTGAGAACTGTCCATCAGCGGAATCTACGTGGATCTGTGACTTGCCAGGGTATCACGATTTAACGTTAGGTCATGGGCTTCCATGGGAGGACTCCCGCTTCAACAACTGGCAACAAAACAGGCAACAGCCAGAAAATAGGAGAACAGAGTCCTTTTGGCCGAGTGTCCACCAAGAGGGAAGCATTTTAGAGGTCATCCGGAGTATCATACATCGCTGGGATTTTAGGATTCGTTGCTTTTGACAGATGCTGCAATGAGTGACACCGTCAGACTTCAGGATACTCTTCTGTCTGTGAGAACATTTAAGACATAACGTATCCTATAAACAGAATGGCTTGTTACTTGAATGATGCTCAGGCCGTAGGCAATGCCTACACATAGGTATGTCCTCAAACCTGATGGTGCTTGCAAGATTATCCGCTCTGGCTTTAATGCCACTCAAGTCAACTGATACCTTTTGACTTCTGACAGTGATCAGAGTAACTCAAACTGCAGCAATATTGAGATTGAATTGGTGGCAGTCGGGTTCATGTATGTATATGCTGTGCTGGATTGCGTACCACGAGGTTCTGAGAATGACACAGCCTTCAACATAATGGGTCTTGTTGTTATCGTTGCGTGTTGTTGACGAGTAATTCGCGTTGGTGGCAAGGCCATTCTCTCATTAACCTCTCAGACTGAATCTGGGAGCTGGGTAAATACAAGAGAAGGACATGGAAAGAGAGGCATGCTTGGACCCAAGATCATCTGGCACAGGCCGATCGTGAAGTGGGATATGTAATGTTGTGAACTGACCTGCCCTTCAACGAAACTCGATTATGACAGCGAATGAGTCAACACAGTGAAAGTCAAACAAGAATAAACTCAGTTGACTCAATTATATGCGAAGGGAAGCCTCGTAGTGTCCACGGAACCTTAAAGTCAGCCGCCATATCAAACCTATTATGGAGGACTCTTATATGAGTACGTCAAGGCTCAGGGCTATTCATGCGCTGAGCCCATTTATGGCTCGTAAGAAGATTTTGGTGGCTGCGTACTTACAAGGATAAAGTGAAAGATTGATGAGATGGATAAGCTATGGATGGACTGCCACAACTTTCGTGGTGGTTACACCTTCATACTCACACTTCTAGTAGGAATCACAGCAAAAACCTACACCGGATAATGACACTGTACGAAATTGGGATAAACTCAAAATATGTCATCGTATACGTGGTCTTTAGTTTGTCTGCAAGAAGTGAACTTGTTGTTCATTGTGTCATCGTCGATATACGATTTGCATGGGGTCTGGATCTAACTTTGCATATCGACGACATGGAAGGAGAGTGGTTCGGTACTGGCCCACTGTTTCTTGTGCGTTTGGGATGTGATAATCGTAATATCGATTCTCTTCATCCGGTTTGACAATGTGTTTCATGAGTCCTTGTCCTCATGTTGAATGACTGTTTGGTGAATATAGACTTTATCGAGCCGCAAGACCTGATTCAAGCCATAGTATATGACTGGCAATATGAAATGGTAGATCTTGTGGTATTAGAGACTGTTTGTGACTTTTCTGGTTAGACATCTGAATGGTCAAGCTTGAAAACAATGACTTATATCCTTCAAGTACATGCGTGGAACTCGCAAAAGGCTCAAGGTGCCGAGAATGACAACGTATGAAAACATTGAGGAATGAAGTCAGCCAACTATAGTGAAATATGAGTATTAAACTCATATAGAACATCTGCATCATGCCCGTTGATGTGGTACTCATCCCTATCGCTGCTTCACCGAGGCCCAATATGCGCATACAGGACCTTCGTCTCAAGTCTCCCAATAAAGTCACCACATGTATGTTTAGAGAGTCAAAACGTCTATGTTCTCAAATGAGGAGATTATCGTAAGGTGACAAGGATGTGTATGTCAAAGACTCAATATGAAGACGCCCGATAAGCCCATAAGGCGGATGCTGATACAATCAGAGTCCTTAACGTGGGCCATATCGATAGTTGAAACACACCAGGAAGCTTTTGCCCGACCCCAATAACCATCTCGATGTTGTTACCTAGCAATGCATTAAATGCTTCACTTATTCGACTCGTCTCAGGTGAGAGTTGGCCGTGATATTGCAGGGTAATCAGCACATTCAGTTAAGAGCACGCTCTATATCTAACAATATATAAGAGACAAAGTAACCGGGCGACACTTGCACATTCGAACGCCTTATGTAGGAACCCGTGTTGAATGTTTTATGTTAGCCCTGCAAAAAAAGCAGCCTCACAAAGACATCTCACGCAAAGTGCAAATTGACAAGACGTGAATATGCTTGAGTAAGACGAGAGAGATATTGCCAACTCATCAAGAATCTGCACTTTACCGCTCAGTCTCAGTCCCAGTCTCACGAATAGAACATCGCTCAGTTGATTACCAGCCAGCAAATGACAAGACTGGATGATATGTTACCAGAGCAGTAAGTGGGTTGAGTGAGTGAGTGAGTGTGTCGGAATCCAGCGCCTTGGGGGGACCCCTAGTGTGGAACGACGTTGTGCTTTCATAAGGTGGTGTTTACGATGCAGATGCAGTGAAGAGAGACTCTATCGTATCTGGGGGTACTAATAGGATCAAATCCTCAAATCCTGCTTCGCCTCGTTGAGAGGGACGGCAGATGGAAAAGAGACATGGCATGCGAGTTATATTATATTGCTGAAGCTCAAGAGGGCTTATACTCTTGGTCTGGAACTGATTGATTCACCTATCAATATATCCTGGCATGTTTATCCCTCAAAAGCGATCGACAATATCGTCTAAGCCACCTGACCTGTAACTTATCGGCCTGAGGTATTTAACTCATAAATAGAACAGTGTCTCCCTCGGGATGATCTCCATTCCCCAAGAGCAATTGTCAATTCCCTCTTCATCGTGATAGCCCCGTCGTGTTCCCGTCTTCTTGTACGTCATAACCTACCTAGTCCTCATCAACAGGGGACATCCCTGTTAGGTCTTTATAAGCACCAGCACCAGAAGCTCAACACAGAGAAAAATACCAGAGTCTTCCAAGTGCTTGCAAGACAAATTCCAGTTTAGTTTCTTGTTGAGTCGTGGGTCCTGCTTCAGGTACAATCCTTACAGAAACCCCCATTTGGCGCGACTGAGGACTGACTCTGACTCTCCCACATTAGAACGCTGGTCCTTGTCCAATAGAGAGAAAATTTGCTTCAGATCACCAAGTAACAACAAATAAAACCCAATCGGGCACAAATCTTGCCGTTGGAGTTGTGCCCTGAGTCTTACCGAGACTTATATAACACTTGAAACTTCATATCAAGTGAGACATACATACATACATACATACATATACATACGCCTACATACAGATACATACAGATCACTACCGATACTAGCACTAGCGAGTCTTGGCCCATCATGCAGAACTCTCCTCGCTCTGGTTCCTTTGAACGTCGCAGTTCTGTCCATGATAGAATGCCAAGCCCATCTCCCATCCGATCGCCATTGTCTAGGAGCCGTACCCCTTCACCCTCTCGTGGTCGATCACAGGCACCTCGTGGGAGACCTTCATCTCGCATGGTATCCCGCTCTAAATCACGGGGAAGACTCTCGTCTCGATCAAGCTCACGCTCACCATCTCGTCGCTCCAAGCGCAGCGACAACCATCATCACCATGGGCTCTTCAAGACTACGGCTGGTCTTCTAGCTGGTATTGGTGTCGCTGCTGTTGTAGCCCACAAGGTCTGGCCCAAGGGTGTTCTCTACGGCGATCATGAGGACTGGGAGCATTCTTCCAAGCATCACCGCTCAGACCGCCCTCACCATCGTCGTCGCCGCTCGCTCGAGAATGGTGAGCGTGTAGTCGAGCGAACAACTCGACGTCGTGGTGATGCTGTCTACTACGAAGAAGTTGATCGCAGGCGACCTCAGAACTTTGAGCGGATGCCACGGCCCGAGTATGAGAGGATGAGGCAGCCTGCTGAGCGATTGCCATATCCTGCTGATGATCACTATATTCCGGCCCGACCAGTCTATGCTGAACGAGGGAGGACCGTCGTTCAGCCTGCTCCAATGCATCCCGAGTGGTGACATAGCCGGCCAATGAGATGAGTTCTCACACATTTCTTTATTCTGCTGTCATTCATGTCTATGGGGAGGTCGCGATGGAATTGAATTGTATTGCAACGGAGTTGTTTGAGTATTATCTGACATTTTTTACGACTTGTATGCTACACGAGACAATGATACGGCGTTCCGATACGCACGGGACTGCTTTATAAATATATGTTTACAAAATGTGTTCTATAATATGCGTAATCTGAGACTGTGCCATGCAATCCCCCGTAAGAGACTCCCCAAAAACCAAGCTTGCCGACCTATATGCGTATGTATCATGATCCTTCCAAGTCAATTCGCGTTTAGTATATACCGCGTAACCTACTCAGGGTTCTGCCCTCGCTAAATGCTCGATGCCGGCGAGGACGGCGGTGAACTGTTGGGTAGGCTTGCTGTTGTCTCCCTTGGTGCTGTTCTCTCCACAGCATCATGCCAGCCCTTGCCGGCGGTACGTCTCACAAAGACCGTGTTGAGGGTGTCTCCAAAGTACCTCTCACGACGTGTAGTTCTCCTCTCGCCCCCTTCCATAGCTGAATATGCGCTGCGTGTCGTGCGCATCCTCTTCCGCTTGCCCCCTTCGCTTAGGAGGTTACTCAACTTAAGCCGCTCTTGCATCAGGGTGTTGTCAAACTCCACGATCCCGCGTACCCATGGCGCCACGTCTAGGACGATGAGTTTTGTGGTCCTGTCAAACACTGATGGGTCAAGATAACTGGCCGCCGACAACCTCTCATTTATGGCAATAGGATCGAATGCATACGCAAGGTCCATGCGTCTCAGCGGCGCGGTTTGAGGCTCAAATGAGTGGCCCAGGGACTCAACCACTCGCTTCTCTGTGAGTGGTTCGAGGAGTGTCTTGGCAGTGTTGAGTGTGTGTGAAGCATGCATAAGGCTTTGCCTTGCTAGGGATTTAAGAGACAGGGAGAGGTTGACACTGGGCGAGGACTGCATCACCTTGGGGTCTGCCTCAAGAAGACGGCTTCCCATGATGAAATCGTCTCGCATCTTGACTGGTATTTCAGGCAGTTCCGGATCGATCATCTCCTGGAATCTGATCCCTAAAGTGCCGCTTGCCAAGAGATCTGCATCGCTCATTGATGTGCAGAATTCATCAAAGGCTGTAAGTGCCTCAAGCCTCTGGCTTCGTTGCGATACTTGTTGGGAGACACCATCGGCCCATGACGGCAAATCCAGTGTAGTGTTCCACTCGCCCATGTCTAATGCCCAGGAATTCCATGCCTGTTTCATTGCCTCCTCTTCTGACTCCAATGGATCAGGGCAGGTAGCGATCAGGTCACGGCCATACCAACCTAGGCCCTTGCAGTAAGTGTCCTCACTCAGCACTCGTACTACATCGCCATTTTCGTCCAGGTCGGTCCCTTTGGGCCATCGCAGGCAGAACCAGTCGAACCCTCCCTTGCGATCCCCGACCCCGATCTGGCACCAGTAGTTGAGTTCTGTTAGCGAGGACCTGAGGTCGTTATTTCTAGACTTGTACAAGGCCTCAACAGCTGTGCGTCGTAGAATGTGCCCTTCGTTAGCTGCGGCGAGAAGACAGAGGTCGACAGCAAGATCCATAGGTGGAGGTGCGAACCGGAAGATGCCATGGAGGTTAAGGCTCTGAAGAGGCACTAGGCTTTCGTCGTTGCAGGTCATGATGAACGGTCGTTTCGATTGGGCCATCATCCCCATCAGTGTTGCCCAAAATTGCTTGTCTTCCTCGTATAAGACATCAACTTCTTCTAGCAGAATTAATGACTGCTTCTGGCTCTTAGCCAAGCTGGCTTTTGCTGTTTCAGGCAACTTCTCCTCGGCGGGTTTCTTGACTGGTGGTTTGGAGACTCTCGACTTTTGGAAAAAGGCAGTCATCGTGCCTTGCTTCCCCGACTTCAAATCCCGCGAAGTCTCATCTTCGTCCATGGTTCCAGAACTGGGATCTGCGCGATGTTGCTGAACAAGGTGGTTCCGTGTCATGTCGCCAACCTTCTCCAAGATATCTTTGCCATTTCGTCTACTGGCGGAGTTGATTTCGAATATTTCGAAACCCAATTCTTTGGCTATTGCGTAAACCGTTGCCGACTTACCACTCCCGTGAGGACCACTGATAACCACCGCATTCGTCAGTCTTCCCTGCTCCATTCCGGAGTCGCCATTTCGAACGACTGTCTTCTTCAGCAATCCAGAGCCGGCAGGTGCCCAGTCGTCCTCATTTTCAGAGATCTCACCCATCTCGTTTGCTTCCTCTTCGCTACTGACAATAAAATCATCCAGCTCATCCTTCTTTCTCTTCTTTTTCGGCGCTGATTTTATTTTGGACTTTCCCTTGGTTACTGTGTTATCGGCTGTTGTAGTTACAGACTCAACTTTCAATGTTTGTAACCAGTCCCTTAGCAGGAGGGCCTCTTTTCCAGCCTGGAGGATCTCTGATGCTGCAGCTGGAGCGTACTTCTGCGTCCAGGCCAGAGATTCACACGTTGATCTATCATATGCAGAAAGGCTAGTCTCAAGCATTTCGTATAAGCGGCTGACTGCAGGATGTGTCCTTCTTGCAGAGAACTCGGATGTGTTGCCCATCATCGCATCGTCAGTATCGGCGGTGCTCGCCATCCGTAGGGTCCTGAGTTCTGACCGGACCCGTATTTGAAGTTTCCGTCCACTCTCAAAGTGGCGACTAGGGGTTCGTAGTTCCTTGGGCGCGGGTTCAAAATTATCGTGATTCCTAGGCAGTGATTCTCGGAGAGCAGCAAGATCCATATTGGCGCAGAACCTGTCCAGCACAGACTCGTCGGGGGTGACTGTGACAGTAGAGCCTTTGGACTTTTTATCCATATGCTCGCCGGATGATAATGAGGCAGGATCAAGCTCGAGATCAAAGCCACGAACATGAGCCATTCCCTTCGCTGGCCATAGAGGCTGCATAGCTCCAGGCACCCTGGTTACGCCAGTCTTGACGCCAAACCGCGGGGGTTGCTTGTTCACGATAAATGGGTTGCGAGGCTTCTTAGGAGACATTGGCGTGGACATGAATACAGTCTGTCGTGTCGAAGATGGTTGCCCTTTGGTAGCAGATTGGCTTTCCGTTTTCGTGTTTTGCTTTGCCTTCCCAGTGAAGAATGGGTGTGTAGTCTTTGACATATCCTCGATTTTGGCCATGCAGTCCTCTTTTGCTTTCCTTCCTCTTCTCTTTGGTGGTGTTGGTGGGAACAATATCTTGCCTTCCAGGATCTGGGTTATCTTATCCCCCATATCTTTTCGGTTGGCTTCGTCACGTCCATATTTCATGCACACCATTCGAGATGGAGGGCTCTTGGACTTGGGCTTTGGGGGCGATCCCAATGTCCCTGTCTTTGGGTTCCGTTTTAGTACTTTGCCCTTGACATTGGGATTTGTATTGCTGGAAGGATTGGATTGTGGAGTGGCCTCGGTGGGGTTTATAAATGCGATATTGAACGGTTCAGGTTCGGGTTTGGTGAAGACAGACTCCTTCAGCTTGATTCCAAGACTCTGTTCAATAGTCGCGTTCGAGTTGCTTGAAGCTGCATCGCAATGGCGTTTTCGTCGTGGTCTCTTCGGTACAGGCGCATCATGCGGGAGGGACGCGTCGGCCTTTCGACGTCTTCTACTGTTTGGAACTTCTGGCACTGGCTCAGCGTCTTCGTGAGGAGTTCCGCTGCTCAAAGCGTTCGGCGATGATTCTGCGCTGTTCGGGGGGTTGGCAACGTCGACAGCAGGACCTTTAGTAAAGAAAGGATGGACTTTCTTCACCTCGGGTTCCCTTATGCCTTCCTGGGCCATCCTCTCGACCAAGACCGTTCCCATTGATGCGTCGAAAGCTGCGAGAGTAGCAATGTCAGCATGCAATGAGCTTGAGATTTCGATGTCCTAAGCACCTTTAAGCTTAATGTTAAACCACCATTTCACGAATGTAACACCGGAATATGGATTCTGAGGATAGAAGAAAGAAACAAAGTTGAGTAGGATCTTATAGCAATAGAAAAAAGATTCCAATGCGAGGCGAGCCTTTGTCTCGGTGCGAATGAACTGAAATCGTTGCCCGTGGATATAATTGAATAAAGAGCTTGGCCAGGGTACGCGTTAATGGAAATGGTAGAAACCACTGAACGCGTCGATTCGCGCTAGGAACGTACCTTCGCTTCTTCTAGGTACGTCAGGGATCATTTTTGGTGGCAGGCGCTTGAGACCCACTGATCCCCACCAACGGAATTTGTTTCGGCCCGCTCCAACTTTTTTTTTTGTGAAGCTTCACCTGTTGAACGCCGAAGGAAAAAAGTGCAGGTCGAAAGTCTAGATACAACAAATTGTATCTCTTTCAGCCCACGGTATAATTCATCATTACGGTACCGTAGTCGCCATGGCTTCCGAGTATAGAATACACAAGCCATTTGTGCTGGCGACCCTCCCCCGACCCTTGGATCATACTGAAGGTCGCATCGTTGCGCGGGAGGTCTATGGTTTGCGCGATGGTCAGAAGAAGCGAAAGAGGACGGAACTGGTTGTTGGTGTGGATGGAGAAACTATTAGCATCTATGATGTATGATTTCTCACCAGATTTTGGGTAGGCTGTCGCTGACTTTGCGCAGGTTCCGGCTTCGAGATTGATCACTTCTTATCCTATTCCTCCTCAAGAATCTTTTACCTGCGCTCCTTACTCGGTTAGGATTCGACGAGCTGATTCCAACGACGTTTCCCGATACACATATATCTCTACTCGCGATTCTAGAGGCCAAAAGATCACATTGTTTAAGGATGTCGTCCACCAGGATGGCAAGACTACCTCCACGACGACCGTCTCTCCCGTTCTCAAGTCTTCAGCTGTTCGATACTTGACATGCTCTTCCAGTGTGCCAGAGACCTCTAGTACTGGCGATGTGATTGCAGTCTGCGAAAACGGAGAGTTCATTTCACTTTCTTCCGAAACCCTGGCGATCCAATGGACCTCACCCTCAAAGTCCGCATTGCAGGATGCTATCGCTACACAGATCGAGAGCCTCGAGGTGGACTACGTTACCTCGGGCACACTTGCCGAGTTCAGCGAAGGGATCTTCAAGGATAAGCCTGAGATTTTCAGTGCGCTCCCTAAAACACCTGCTTCTGAGCCGGAGCTGGTTGCGTTCGTGTCAAAGACGTTGAGCGAGAGCCAGGAGAGCCGTCACTTGGTTGTTCTCGCTGTCGCCGCAGGCACTTCAACAACCTCTGACATTCAGAAGCTATCACCTCTCGAGATCGCTCCCATCGGTACTCCTTCGCCCCGTGGCACTGATAAATCTACCTACCAAATTGATGTGCAAGCAGCTCTGCTCATGCAGCTACAACAAGGCGCTCTCAATATCTACGACCTTACCACTCCTGTTCCGAAGCTCAAGTCTGTGGTGCATATGGAGAGCGCAGTTTCTTTCGCTCGTTTGTCTCGACCATTTGTCTTGTCATGCTCACTCGAGTCGATCGGTCTCTACAACCACCAGTATAGATCCATCCATGCCAATGCACCACTTGATCTTTCCGAGGTCCTTGAGGAGGATGAGAAGCCCCAGTCGTGCCAGTTGATTAGCTACTTGCGAAGTCAGGAGCTAGCCGTGGCTCTGATTGATAACGTCCTGGTCTCAATCCAGATTGAGCCCCCCAAGAACCACGGCAAGCGACGCAAACAGGGTCTTCTGATTGACTCTATTGGTCGTGGAACTGCTACTGAAATCCCAGCGAAGAAGGCCAAGACAGAAAAGCTATCAGCAGACTTCTCCAAATATGTCCCTGGCTCGATGACTGAACAATATATGAATAAGCTTCGCAACGAGCTTGAAATTGCAGATGCGCATCTTACAAAGGGTGACCTTGAGGAATGGGAAGGCCTTCTACGCAAGCGATTTCGCATGGGCCTTAGATCAACGAGTGAGAGCACTGAAGCAAAAGAGAAGGACGCCCAGGAACTCCCTGAATGGGAGTGGCATACAGGAGGCAGTCGTTACGCTGTTGTGGATCGACGCTGGGTGCTCTATGCGATTGGTCGAACCTTTTCCATCTCTACAACCGAAGCACCAGAATCACGACCTAAGCTGCAGTTGATCCTGCCCGACACGAACGTCACATCCTACTTGGTTGTTGCTGGGCACCTGACCCTCTCAAACTTGAAGGCTGCATTCAGAGAAGAATGGGATGTGGAAGCCCTCGACAGCAAAACCATTGTTGAGGACCTTCTGACAAGCTTGACTGATGCTGACCCATCCATGACGCTGGTGTTAAATTACCTTCAAGCTACTCAACTTGGCGAACTGGAGCTACTTCTGGCTATCCGAGCTTTGATGCTTAATCTTGACCTTATCCCTGATCCTAAGAAGCCAGCTAATAGCAAGCTTTTGAAAGATGAGGCACATGACGGGGTTGAAAACTACGAGATGGACATTGACGATCTTGAGCGAGACATTGCGATCACGGAGTACTACCTTGGAGATGATAGCAGCAGCCGTTCGCGGGGACTCACGTTGGCTTTCGCTAAGTTATGGCGGCTCCCAGCTATAACCACAGTCAAGGCCATCCGAGCTACGCTCAAGACGGAGGAGATCTTGTCGCTAATCTACACCCTACGAGTGGAACTTGTCCGAGGTGCGTGGACATCGCTGTACATCGACCCAACCAGCTTTGACTCCGAGGGTAACGACCCACCCCCAGACGGTGTGATCACTCTGATCTCGGACCTTCTCGGTCGGTGTATTGATGCCGTTGGCGCTGGAGGATGGTTGTTGAACGATGCCATCTCAAGCGATAAGTCTGAGACAGGCGACCTGTTGACGGCACTCAAGCTTGAGGTGACTGCGGCTCTCGAAGGTCTGGAGGAGGCCGTGTACCTCAACGGCATCGTTGGCGAGGCAGTCCGGTTCGGCCTTGCATCCCAAAAGAGCGGCGCCGGCCGACCATCATGGAACACAAACAACCCAGTTCCCATGAAGTTGGAGGGTCAAGAATCTCGCATGCTGCCGTTGGGCCTCAAGACGAAGCAACTGCCAACCAAGAGCAAGGTTGTGTCGGGCGGCGAAGTGGTGCAGCGAAGCACCCGAGAGACAGGCCAGCTGATCAGCCGCAAGGTGGAGGCATACTCACTCGAGAAGCTAGCGATCTAGAGTTATGGAGAAAAAGAAGGTTTTCGAAGAAGGCAACCAGAAGAATGCGCTACGGAGGCTCTCACCTGGAAGCACGTTCCCGGTCTGCGACACCACATGGTATGCGGCTGAAAGTCGCAGTATTCATTCTCACGCCAACGGAGCTAGTCCTAGGGCCTTGCTTACGGTGGAGGGGTTCCGGGGTTCGAAGAGTCTATTGGAAGAACATAGGCGAGCCTACGCCCAGGAACGGTGGTGAAGCAGAAAGAGACGCGGGGCAGAGCCCAAAGCTCAGGAGATCGATCGGCTACCCACGGCGCACGTTGGAGCCAAGAGGGGGGGTGGGTGTTGATGTGTTAATTAGGATCACATGTTGATGAGATTTTGGGTAATCAGACAAAAGATGTTTGTTTACAGCGGTATTGTGAGGTCAGCATAGTAGAGGCAGAGTTCGGTGGCTGCATTTAGCATCTCATCTACCGATGCAGTTGCAGAGAGATAGAGACAGGCGTATCAAAAGAAAGGATGGTTTAATCTCGGCGTCACGGACAGAAACGCGCAACCCAAGCTCGACGGAAGTTGCTTACTGCGTGACATGCAATGCAATAACTACTCGCTCTGAGAAGAGGCAACCGCATAAATTCTGGTTGCTGGTCGCGAATGTTTCAGAGACGTCGGGATATTGTGACGAACCGCAGAGTACCATTGAGCGGCTGTGGAACCTGAATATGCAGTGTAAGTTGAGGACCGAGCAAGTATCGATGGATTATGAGGGAATCGGCCTTTCGTTAAGCCCTGCGCTGCGGTTACGGGCAGCCAGCGTGGTGGTTCATCACCCATTGGCTCTCTGGGACATGACGTGCTGATCTCTTACAGGAGTGAGTCACCGCGTATATCATGGAGACCCGAAAGTACAGTCTAGTACAATCGGATATCAAAGCCTCGAAAGTAGGTATGCATGACTATCGATCAGCGTCAGAGACTCTCTCAAATGGTTGCCTATTTCTTTACCCAAGTCCAGTGTTGGCCTTGAGTTTACGAGCACAGCCTGGAAATGGGCCAAAGCTCGTCGCGGAAGCACTGCCGGCATGGAAGGGTTGTGTAGCTAATGCATGAAGCCGAACTACTAGATGATAGATACGGCTTGAAAGAAAGGCTGCAGGTAACCGAGGACGTGTTCAATAGGAGTGGAGTGCATGAATCGAAACAGGCAAACATTTATGCATTAGTTACTCTGTAGAGAGAAGAGATAAGGGAAAAAAAGAAGAGAAATTTCTTTTTTTAACAGTATGCAAGCCCTGCATTGTAGATCGATTTCGGTTCATTCGGTTGGTGGAGATGAGATAGATGTAAGAACCCATTGCATCCATTGCATCCATTGCATCCATTGCATTGATAGTGGAGAATTGCAGCAAAAGCGACAATCTCACGAGGACATAAACTAGAGGCGAATGAGGAGCGCATTGCGAAACTTTAGTCATGTTCTAGAAGGAAAACGGATGACAAATGGAGAAAGCCGAGAGACTAGAGACTCAACGTAGCAATAAGCCAAGAGGCCGAGGCCGAGGCCGAGTACGAAGACGTGACTGATGATGATGATGATGATGATGAGGATGGTGATGTCGGCCTTTACCGATGATGTATCTCAAGTTATTCCCAGCAACAAGTAAAGCAGCAGGTAAGGGAGAAAAGCAAGCCATGATCCTTGAGGCCCGAGGGAGGTACAAGTACATGTTTAATTAAGGAAACTGGTGATGAAATGATAGACAGGAGTCGACCAAGCTGAAACACTTGATCACCCTCTTGTACATGAGGTACTGTACTGTACTGTACTGTAGTGACATGTCCCTTTCCGGGTAAAGTCAAGGGACCCTGCGACCGTTTGTCACTTGTGTACAGTCAGTTAGGTCGTCATTTCATCTTGTCTTGTCCTGAGTTTCTTGATGCCGCTAAATTAATTCAGTTTAGGTCTACGAGCGAGAATGCCCCACGTTACGTTGCGCCCCGTTGCCGAGCGGGTGGCGCAGTACAAGACCCAAGAGGCAAAATCACAAAAAGACGGCGGGGAAACGGTTTTCTCTCGTAAAGAACCTTAAGGGACAGAGCCAATTACTTGAGCGTCAGATATCAAACTGAAACGAGAGGTTGAGAGGGGGCCCATAGGTACATAGATGCAGCTGGCGATCTAATTCCAGCATCAAATTCCAGTCGCGAACCCTGCAGCAACAGAAGATCTCCAGAGACCAGCCTTGCAAATGCACAAGCGATGATGTAAGGCTGCTAGCGTAGACAGCGGCTACCTACGTCACTAGACCCAGGACAAAGACCGGGGGCCATTCCCCACTGCTCCCCGGAATTAGGGTGCGGTTACAGGGGCCTATTCCCATTATTGAGGAACTTTCTCTCTGTCTGGGAGACAGCAATGAGAAGAAAAGAGATGAGATGAAATGGATTCAGAGCACGAGGATGAATCGGCCAGATCGCCGTCACACAAGTAATCGTGCTGAGCGACACTGAGGAACATGCAATTGCCCACCAAAAACTTGGAGCGTATAACCACGAGGACGGTTCGCCAGGTACCTAACTACAGTACTGTCACCCACCATCAAGCATCACCACTTACTTGTACAGTCACTCACTCACTGTACAATTACGGTTGTCTAAGCCCGAAATCTACACACCCACCACACACATTACATTCCCTTCCTACCTTACCCTTCTATCAAGTGACGGCTGTTCCTCTCTCTGCCCCTACGCCTCTTCCGCGTGCCTGTTCCAGCCAAACGGATACTTACTACCTACGTCTTTGTACCTCTTCCCCCCCAACCTTCATCTGGACTGGGCTGGACTGGGCTTCCATCTCATGGATCCATAACCTGATAAACCATCCCCTCCATCTTCTACTGTAGCATCCAATCTTCCCTTTTTTCCCGTCCCAACCCTTCTACTTTCCTTGCCGCTCTCTTCTTATTCATCCTTGGGGAAAAAAAATATTTACCTGCCTTTATTTACTTGGCATCCATCAACCCAACTCTTGCACTTTGACAACACAGCTCTCTTCTACGATACTAACAACTACCTGGGAGCGCCCACTCTTCCAACCTCTCCAACGTCGACTCAAAACTATATTAAATTATACTACATTACACATTTAGCTTTAACATCGCTATCAAAGCTCGTCTGAGCTCAAACAACAAGCCATGAGCGGTGGCTCAACCGTCCAACGCATCGATGCTCTCGATGCCTTCGCTCGAACCCTCTATCTTCGCGCCAAACAATCAGGTCTTCCATTTACTGAAGTCGCGACTGCGGTTCGAAATCTACATATAGCCCTGCGACATCTGCGCATCGAAGCAGCCGACCAAGATTCAGTTCTCAGCAATGTCCAAACCTCGTCCGCGTCCGTCTACAGTCGCCAGCTCGAGCCTCTCGTCGATGACTGTGAATTCACCCTCGGCCAACTTGAGCGTCATCTATATAAGTATGGCGATGGCCGCGCTGTCATGCCAGAAGATGAGCGCCAGCGCGACCAAGAACTCTCTATCATCAAGCATAAACTGGTTGGGGACAAGACGAGTGTAGAGATGTTCCTCGACGCCGTTCAGCTGCATGCCGAGAACAAACCCGCCAGGGTTGTTGAAGGCCAAGAGGGGCTTGAGAAAATCAAGGATGTGGTTGACGAAATCGCCACTAAACTATTCCGAAACCGCAACGAGGGCAGTTTTACTGACGACGAGGATGGTCTTTGGCGCGAGTTCAAGATCGAGCTCGAAGCTCAAGGGTTCTCCCCCCAAGTGCTACGCAAACACAAAGTACGTGTTGATCAAATCTCCCTTGTAGATCGTTACGACTAACACAGCTTTAGGATGTTCTACGAGCATACGTTCGCGAACTCGAGTCCGTTCAGAACCAGTACGGCGGTAACTATCCCACCGTGAGAGGCCTCTTGGAGCATGAAGCAAGATCACAGCCCACCTCGCCCCAAGAGCTTGACAGTAGTCCTTACAGAAAATACCCACCCGTTATTATCACTGGTGGGCGAGGGCGGTCAAACAGCGACACCGCGCGAGAGCCTATTTCGTCGTCCCCAAGAGATGTCGACAATGAATCTGACTACTCCATGGCAATGGTGTCGACCCAGGATCTCCTCGCCATGGATAACCTCAACACGCGAATGGCAAATCTGAATGTCCAGGGCACCGACCAGTACAGTTTGTCTCCTGGACATAGACAGATGCCACCAAACAGTTTACCAGGTGTTGCAGAGTTATCGAGCTCCCCAATCACACGCCACATTGAGTCATCTCCACGCTCCATGCCCCCCATGCCTCATTATATCAATAGCGGGCCCCCCTCTTACGGGACCAGTCCCCGGAGCAGCGCTCCTCGACTTGCTCCTGATCGATGGGGTAATGAGATTCCTCCTGATGCCCAGTGGACCAGAATTAGACGGGAGCTAGTTAGCCCCGAGGTCCTTGAACGAGCTGGTGTGCGCTATGAAGCTCGTCCAGACTACGTTGCAGTCTTGGGCCGTTTGACTCGAGAACAAGTGTCTGAGTTCGCCCGTGAAAGTGCTGCCTGTCGAGCTGCTCGTTCACGACGTGGTCCTCCGCCTCGCAAGCACGACCACCACTCTGAGCGGCGCGATTCGAAGAGTAGCCGGGAAGACGATGATGATGATAGCGGAGTTTTCGACGAGACCGATATCTCAGACGATGAGGAAGACAAGTCGTCTGATAAAGGAACCAAGAGTTATCCGTTTATCGTCAATCCTCCCACAAAGAACCCGACATCTCCTTCGAGCACAACAATGCCTAAGCCAATTCTCAAGAACAAAAACGAAAACCACGTGCGCTTCGACCCAGAGCCGTACGAGGTTGACGCCCGAAGTCCCCGATCATACAGGGATGATCGCCATCGTGATCGTGAGCGCCGGCGACAGAGCCCTACCAGATCATCGCGACGTTCGCGAAGATACTCTGATAGCGCAGATCGCCACTCACGAAGCGATAGACATGGCGACTATTACTACGACAGCGGAAAGCGGTACCATCGCGAGAGAGATCGTGACCGTGACCGTGACCGTGACCGCGACCGCGACCGCGAGCGGGATCGCGACAGAGATCGCGATAGGAGAAGCACCAGGAGGGAAGATCGCCCTCAAGGAAAAAAGAAATGGGGTGAAACTCTTGGCGCTGTTGGCATTGGCGGTGCAGCCGTGAGCCTTTTGAGCGTCCTCGCTGAAGCAGCATCTTGATCTTCAACGGGCTGGTTCCGTATCAAATTACCTTTTCACTTCCCTTTGTCATTTCCTTACTATGACTTTGGTTTCCGTACTGCGTTTTTGGATATGTAACAAAGCCAACTGTAAGATGAACTGGATCACAGAACAAGATGGGAACAGAGAAAACAAAGGAAAAGAGTTTGTCATTTTTGTATGCCTTGTTGGAACTTATGTATGCAGTTATACCACGGATGGCATGTATGTCTCCGACAGAGACTATCAGGAGACTATGGCAGGATTAGATACCCACGATAAGATGACACCAGAACATAGCAGTTATGAATCAGATTTTTGTTATCATTTGCCATCCTTGCCTACGTCAAGTTGACTACCACGATTGACGAATGAACCACCTATTAAGTGAAGACAATTGCTTCTTGACTCGCTGCGTCAAGTCTATGATGCATGGCATCTAGATGCCTATAGTCTAGATCTACAACCATTACCTTATATCTACACCATTAACTCATCTTCTAAATTCTTCCACCACTCCAACTTGTCCACGGCCGTCCTCTCGGGCGCAGGCCCCTTCGCACGGGGTCTCGGCCGCGGTTTACGCCTCCATTCAAGTATCTTCATCTCGGGGTCTCTGGGCCAGTTCTCTTTGCGCTCTTCGTAGGTTTCTGCCTCTTCAACCGCGCCCTTGCTCACCATCATCTGCGTTTCCACACCGCCCTTTAACTGAGGCAGTGTTGTTCGTAAAGATGTAACCCATTTGAAGCGTGGCAACTCGACTGAGCGTTCCAGGCATACGTAGCCTTGGGAGGTACGATAGCGTATCTGGTCGTGTAGAAATTCGCTGAATTCTGTGATGATGTGTGGTATGGCAGTGGTTGTAAAGTTGCCCTTTCGCTGGCGACTGTTCTTGGAAGCGGTACTGAGCAAATTTTCCAGGCATTTTGCGATCTGGTACCAAGCGTGCTCCTTTTGTGTTTCAATTGTTCGGCGGCTGTGGCTGGGCTCCGAGGCTTCCTGGAGAACGTCGTCAAACACGCTCTGTAGTTGCTTTTTCTCAAGCTGACGGTAATGAGGAACAGCATGGTCGCGTATCATATTCAATGCCGAACTGAAGGCCTGCTTAAATATAAGCGAGTTGATGTAGACGATGTAATTTTCAAACGAAGGCTCGACGTTGTAAGGTTCTGAAGTCATTGTGTCCCAAATCTCGGTAACTGTTGATGGAGTCACGTTTGAAGAGGGCGGAAAGAAATACATGAACCGACGCTGACGCTGATTTGATTTAACGCTACAAACATAGGCCCAGTTGAAGAGATTACACCATGTTTCGCGTGGAATGGGTATTTGGTAGGCATCAGAGACGTGGATGAGGAGTTGGCATGCCAATCGAATACGCATCATGGACCCAAATGCTTCGACGATAGCATTCAGCAGACGCTCAGTGGGAGCTCGTGGATTGCCTGGACGAAACGCCTTGGAACCATTGATGGTGAAGGTGCCGGTCTTTCTGTCTTCTACCAGTCCGATACCGAAACCTCGTTTGAGGACAATGCCCCGCATGTGTTGGAACGAGCCACTGCGAGCGAATGCAATCAGAGTGGTACAAAGCAGTTCCTCATTGAGTAGAACACCAGAATTCTTGCTGCGGCGCCAATGTGCGAAGTAACTTTGGTAACCTGTCTTTTTGCGCTTCCATAACATGTTATCTGCCCATAGGCGATGTCGTTGACGATTGAAAGGGGTCATCCCAAGGGCATTCCGGCTGTGTCGGAGACTTTCCAGTCGCTTAAGGTTGTTGAGAGGCATCCTGAAAAATATTTTGTACCCCTCACGAGGCTTATAAAGGACTCTCTGTCGGTGATACTGGTAGTAAACAGGATCGGTCATGTAGCGAGCCTTGAAGAACTCGTTCCAAGTTCTCGTGCTGCGCTTTGATCCCAAGCCGTTGCGTTGCATTGTACTGAAAAAGTAGGCAACATCTGTCAAGTCTCCAGCAGCGCCGGCGCAACGGATAAGGACCTCGAAGTCAGAGAGGACAAGGTTACGGCCTCCATCACGACGAGCTTTAAAAACAATCTTCAAGGCGTCAAGGACAAAGCGATGCTGGTACCGTACGCCGAATTTGTCTACAAGGAAGTGTGCGTTTGTGAACTGCATTTCTCCAGGAGAGACGGCGATATCGTGTGCAACATCGAGATGTTTGTTTGCAACGGGGTCAAGTGCTCGAAGAATCTCAGAGAAAGTTGCAACAGGAAGCCCCGCTAGCTCTTGAAGAGCTGCGTTGGCGACCTCAGCATCATCGTTGGCCAATGATTGGACCCAGGCTTGGAACGTTGGGAGGATGCGACCAGTCTCTTGACATCGTATAGCTTTGAGCAGTGAATCCAAAGGCGTAGGACGGTGGGTAGAGTTTTCGTCTGGTGGTGAATTGCCTCGATGATGCGCAAAAGTCGAAGTCGAGGTTGAAACCCAGGGAGATATTGATGCTAGCCATCGTCTTCGACCCACCTCAGCGGGTCGTTGATGTATTAGCGAGGAACCATAGATCCGTAGCGCGAAAGCGAGTGGAGATGTCGATGGGTGATCGAGACGGGTCCGTCTTAGGAGGGAATGTCGCCCAAGCATGGCACTGAGGTTGTCGCGAAAAACAGAAAAAACAAAAACATGAGAGAAATAAAAGACGGGCAAGATGATGAAGGTGGAAGGCCTCGGATGTAACTGAACAACACCTCCTCTTTCAACGCGACGGGAGGGGTCTTGGGCTGCCGTGTAACCCAAATCGGGAAGGACCACACATGAGCCGCACTGCTTAACTGCATCAAAACATGGGGTAAAGTATGGCCTAGATGCATTCGCTGCCGTTATGGCTTACTGCATAATGTAGCTATTTCTCCGAGGATTTCCCAAGGCTGCCAATTCCGTTTTCTCACTGAGTCGTCCTTGGTGCATATCCAGCCCAGCCCAGCCCTGCCCTGTCCAGCTCACAGCTACACTCACCGAGACGAACCTAACCCAGTCAATAACTATTACACATAACCATGGCTGACACAGGCGAAGAGCCACATCACGTTTCGGAGCCTCTCGACCTTGTTCGACTCCTTCTCAACGAGGTTGTCTTTGTCAAGCTTCGAGGAGACCGTGAGCTCAAGGGGAAGCTACACGTCAGTTAGGCCTGTGACTACTTTGATCAAGGAGATGCTGACCATAGGCAGGCTTACGACAGTCACTGTAATCTGGTATTGGGAGAAGTCGAGGAGACCATCTACACTGTGGATGAGGACGATGACGATGAAGAACTCAAGGTAAGCGGGGTTCTGAGACTGCTCTGAGTCGATTCTAACTGAAATTCAGACTATCAGCCGGAAATCCGAGATGCTGTTTGTGAGAGGTGAGTCGATCTGGGTTCGGCCATTTCTACATATTAACGTCAAGTTAGGCGATAGTGTCGTCCTTATCTCACCTGGGGTTCCGTTCTAGAAGGGATACAAAGAACCATAACACCCTGCACTCACTCAAATGTGCAGACACTGTCTCAGCAGCGACTATTCCCGTTGCGTCATACAACAGCCTGAGGCACAGAGCTGCTCAAAGCACCCCGAAAGCAGCAGCCCAAGGCTGTCTTGATACCAGTATTTAGGGTTCAATATCTTACAGCATTACAACCCTTGAGCCACATTGTGTTCCAGCAAAAGCTAAGGCGAAGTTGAACAAGTGGCTCCTATTGCCGGAAAGCTCACCCTGACAGATTTAGCTCAGAGTTTAGATAGATAGAGCATTGATATCACAAAAAAAGATTGATGCAAAAGCCCACGTCTAGTTCGCATCCAATACAGCCTTCCGACACCGGTATATCACAATTTATTGTCTAGTTCAGGATACCCGTTGGTGAAACTGTGGTTCCCATGGCATTTTAAAAAGTCAAAATGCCATTCTAGCAATACATACATTTGAATAAACGCTACAGTAACGAGAGACAGACCTAACAGCATATCGCGACCAACTAGACTATTCAATAGTCTCAGAAAACAACAAAACGCCACACCCTTGTCCTTACATGGTATCGTGACAGCCGTAGGCATCATGCCTTATGGCGGGTTCCCACAAGCGCTTCAAGCACCTACTTTAACTTCGGAGTTAACGGGCTGCTTATCTTTCTCTCCGTCCTTGTTGGGCATCAATGGATGATTTGGGTCGTATCCAACAGACTTGACAATACCAAGACCCTTTGTGCGGCCTTCGCGGAACAGGAGTCTGTCGCCTGGTGCAAGATACTCAGGGCGTTGAACGAAGCGGAAGGCGACAGTTGCGCGATCTCCTGTGCGAATGAGCGCTCGGTCAATGTCGATGATGGCACAGGTTTGGGAGACAGGGCCGACGTGAAGCATGGCCTGGTACTTGGTCTTGATAGTAGTGGCATGTGAGAGAATAAGAACTGACAATGTTAGTGTGGCTCATGGTGGAATTGCCCTGAATACTTACCCTCTGCAACAAACTCACGGTGCACCTTTGGCATCACCTGGCCTTCGACCCGGGGCAGAAGTACCATGCCCTTGCGCACGTCCTTGCGCTTGACCTTCTTCAAAGCGAAAGAAGCAGACTGTCCAGCCGATGCAGCGGGGACTCGTATCCTCTTACGTTCAATTGACTTGACAGAGGTCGGTGTGAATTGGCCCAAAGAATCAGGCCCGATGAGAACATTGTCGCCCTCATGAATGACACCAGACTTGATGATGCCCGACACGACAGTACCTGTGAAAGGAACTGAGAAGGTGTCATTGACGTGAAACTCGAATGGGGCGTCCGAGTTATAGCGTCCGTGATGGGGAAGAATGTTCAAGAACGTCCTGACCAGATCAAGATTCTCCCCTGTAACGTTGGAGACGAGGAAGACAGGGCATATCCGTTGACTGACAAACTGAGTCGCTGTATTTATGCATTCCTCGCGAGTCTTGATGAAAGTTGGTATCTTTCGAGCTCCAGGACTCTTCATTATCTTGGTGATCTGTGTCAATGTCTGCTCCAGAATGTTGGGAGGGCAGATATCGATCTTGGTAACGACAACCATGACGGGAACGTTGAGAGCCAGAGCAATACCCAGATGCTCTTTGCTCATGCCAATAAGGCCATTGTTCGCCGCCACCATCAGAAGACAATAGTTTGGACTGCTCGAGAGCAATCCGAATACTGTCGTTCGAAGATACTTCTCGTGGCCGGCCAAGTCAGTGAAGGTGATAACCTTTGCACTCCTCTTGCCGATTTCTTCCCAAGACAATTTGCCTGTAGAATGTCAGTATAGCCATCCGTGCCAGTTAACAATCACTTTGACATACGCCCAGGGGTGTCAGAGGTGACGACCTTGCCCGTAGTGTCGAAGCCCATTATCTCCATGCCAACCGAACTGGTTCGTCCCGACTCTATTTCGTGCTTGTGCCGGAAGAGATTGACGCGAGCTTTACCTCGTCCATCATCAAGATCTCCCTTTACGAGCACACCCAACATGGAACTCTTGCCTGCGTCGACTACAATGTGTCAATAGTGGTACTAAGCAGGTAGATGTTGGAATAACTCACCATTCCCTACCACCGCTATCCGGGTTTCAATCACATCCTCTATCGTGGCGGGATTCTGGCGGATCAGAACCTTGCCGCTGCAGCTCTTGTCTTTGGTAGGCTTGTCGGTAGTGCTCTGGGCCTCGAGGTCGCCACCGACATTCTTGGTTAACAACAGGTCACAGTCGGCGCGCACTCCTTTTGCTGCTTCCTGAAGTGCCTTGAACGCCTGATTCCATTGATCGAGGGTCAGGCTCATCGATTCGCCATGATTCTCGTATCCAATCTCGAAGACGCATTCGCCAAATCCCTCCTCTAATCGGTCAGAGAGGATTTCCTCCAATTGCTTCGATGTGTCCTCAGTCGATCCGAGCAGAAGGTCCTTAAGAGGCACTCGCGGTGCTGATTCCGCAAGATCAAGGTTATCGAATAGCTCATCGAGCTCCTCGTGGTGTTCAGTGTTTGTGTCTATTATCTCGGCTGCGTCCGTCGCCGTTGTCGTTCGTGCGGTCGGGTACCGTAAGTTCTGCTGTTGCTCTACATAATCTGCGAAATCGCTGAGCGCCTATATGTCAAGCATTAGTATAGACATCGGGGTATCCTAAGATAGACGAACCGATTCGCCTTTGCGCTTCTCGTGCGCTAGTGGCTTCGTCGACATTATGACAAGACTTGTAAGATGCTAAAATAAACCCAGCAAAGGCTCCCGTAAGCTTATGCTGAGTTGCTTAAGTATTCTTGTCGCTTAGGATAAAAGTCCGAAGGATGCTTGCCTCCCCTGGTGATGTCATGCGATTTACGGTGTGAAGTATCAAGTGATCAGGGAGATTGAAGGCCAGGGAAGTATTTAAATAATTGAAAGTGATTCTCAAAAAAGCTGCGCCACGTCTCGGTCTGACTGTTTTGAAGATTTGAATTCAGAAGAGTCATAGACATTCAAAGTTATAAGTTTAAAGGTAGCACCTGATGCGCGGGGGGTTACTCAACGCCGCTGGCAGGCACCCAAGGGGTAGCAAGAAAACTTAGGACGCCTTTTCTACATGATAAAAATGATTAAACATGCTCAATGCGCCAGTGCAAGTCTTTAAGTCGGGTTATTTTAGCACCCGGATTTAATATTAGATATTTTCTTTCCACTTACGGAGCACTCCACACTAATCCGTCTATCGATAAGAGCTCAATCTGTATGCACGGTCCTCTCAAGACCAAATCGGTTGGATGGCGTCTCAAGCCGCATTCATCTATCGGGGTTCTAAAGTGCTATGGCTCAAAGCTTAGACTAGCTACGACATCTCCACGACATATGTCAAGCTCGTCCACTGAAAACTCCCAATTAATTAAAGCTTTTGGAGGGAATACACACAGGCTTAACAAAGATGTAATGACTAAATCAATAGCGTTATTAGCAGCCATCTTAGGTATAAGAAGTTGTATCTAAAATGTTCCGAGTCGACAACCTTATCCTGCGTACTAGTCTAGTACGCCTGAACACCCGCTATCAAAGGCTGTTTGTCCTGTACAGGCATTGAACCTCCATTACCACGACAGGCATCAAATACACGCCTTGGAAATTTCACCAGTTCCTGAATAACTGCTTCATGCTCACAATTGATCTCCAGATAGATGCAGACCGCCAGCCCCTCTACCACCGATCTCCTCTGCATCCACCATGAGCTGTGCGCCGCTGCTTTGGTATACCACCATGCCAGCAACACCATAGCCTTGGGGTCCTTCTCCTCCAGTAGCTTTCTATACCGCGGGTCCAGTTGCGTTAAAAAAGTGAGAAACTGGATGACTGTATTATCATCGATCCTTCGGGGGAGTAACTGTGCGAGCAGCGACGCAGAGACATGATATGGGTTGTTCTGAGCTGTAGAAGACGGCCCAATGTCAAAGGCCTCGTAGAACATAGTCGGAAGGGCACCGGGCGGAATGGGCCTAGAACCATCAGGGATGCCGTCCCATTCTTTGAGCAACTGATGAAAAACACTATCCTTCCTCGTTGGGTCAGCGATCTTCCATACAGCTTTCTTCCCGTCACTCATTCTCAACCAGTCAAGATCAAGAGAGTCGGATTTCTTGAGCGGCCATACTCCATACACGTCTTCAGCATCCAAAAGGGCCATCGAAGCTGCGCCGAGAAGAGCTCCTGAAGCCCAGAGAGAGTCGCGTTCAGAGCCGGAGAGTTTTGACACATCGGGGGCCGATCCTGCTGCCATGAGACGGCGGTGGAAGAGGGCTGTGGCTTGATACCAGTGGAAGGCGAGTGCTGTGCGGTGAGAAGATGTTTGGCAGGGGTTCAGATGCTGATCATGAAGAAGAGCCAGAGCAATAAAGACGTGCATGAGAAAAGGATGCTATATATTTCAGTGTCAAATCCGAAAAAGAGATTCGTGAGTACGCACCTTCAATCCTAGCAGAAACGCGCCTTCGCTATAAACGCTTCTCGTCTTCTGTGTACCAACAGAGAACACTGTCCTTAGTCGAAACCTCTCAATGGCCGCCAGGGCAGCATCGTCTAGTATAATCTCACCGACACCGCCCTTTACAGGCTGGATGACAGGGACTCTGAAACCAGGGTTGATAGGACCGAGAGACTTATCGACGACTGAGAAAACTGGCCCTGCGCTCTGGTGGGCGAGTTGAAAGGACGAGGGGGATATCTCAGTGAATGAGCAGACGAAGCCTGATGAAGTGCAACGTTTACATGACGGTTTTGATTCATCGCACTGATAAGATGTTAGTGCTGAGGTGATGTGAAGCGTATGACTGAGATACGGGGTTGGTGGACAGAGTTACAGCGATCAGCTCACCTTGACACTCCTTAGTTTGCAGTTCTTACATCCGAGACGAGACTTCTTGTGAGCCTTCCGCTGTCTCACTGGCATCTCTTTACCAGTCTTGTCTTCACCTCTTACAGCCATTGTGTCCTGTTCCATGAGAGCGAACTGATTAGCCAGGACGCATCTCGCCGGAGTTACCGGAAAGGGCCTCGCTTACTTGAGACAGGGCAAAAAATACTGAAGACTTGTTCTTAAAAAGTTATTGGCGATTAAGTACTCATCAGATTGATAGCCAAGAGATGTTAGTTGACGATGAGTCGTCCTACCGCTTGGGCGACATGCCTCGATTTAGCGCTTACGAACCGGGGCTTTCCGTGAAATAACCAATAAGCCGAATGGACCCTGAACGTCACGGCTCGATCCTTAAACGATCTTCATAACATCCTTCAATAACTGTCTATTTATATCCAAACAAGGTGCGTATTCAACTCGCTTATCTAACATGGAACGGACCAAATGGTAGCACAAAAAACCATATCGGGCTAAATATATTGATAGTGTCAAGGAAACGATGTGGTATCGATACGTGGTTATGCGTTCATCCAGCGCATATGTCCTAACCAAAAACCCAAGGTATATCCTCCCTTCCTTCGCTTAAATGAATCCTGAATAGCTGGCTTGCATAACATCCTTTTCCTCTTTGTGAACGCCTGGCCCTTGAAACGTGCAGCAAGATGTAACGCCATCAAGTCCTTATCCATTCCAGCCATGCCAAATGCAACCCATATGCTTGATTGTTACAACCTTTAGACAAAACACAAACAAATAAAAACACGTAAATGTCGTAAATAGCGTAGACGCCAATATGTACTCTTGGCAAGCTCAAGCTGAGTATGTCTTTATAGAATATCTCTCTCCTATCATATCCAAACACAGACGGCCAGTGCTCTTCACACTGCCCGCCCAGCTCGGGCGCGGAGAGCATTCATATCGAGTTGAATGGTGGGTCGGGAAATTTCCAGACTTCGACTTGGCATCCTTCGGCCTCCAGGGGTTCGGGGGTTGGCGACATTGACACGCCCAGTTCGGTCCAGGATTCTAGGTGGAGAATCATCAGGATCCGACTCTGAATCCTCATGTCCCTCAAAGCCTGCATCGGCCAATCGTGCAAAGTAATCCGCCAAACCGTCGACACTGGGGGTTCCGACCACAACATCGTACTGTGGTGGAGGAGTCATCACAGGCTCAGGTATATCTGTGACAAGCTCGGCAGCAGGAGGTGGCGCGATATCGTCTTCGAAGGCGGGAGGGTTGAAGCTTGGAACTCTGAGCAGATGGATCGGGCGGGGCTCTTGTTGTCCACTAACGCCATCTGCCAAATGGGCAGCCTGTGGTGGCGCCGGAAGGTTCTCAGCGTTAGGGTTAACACCGGGTAATGAGCCTTCTGAAGAACTAGGCGAAGCATCGGTGGGAACGGTGAAAGCATCGGGGCATCCACAAGTAGACTGATAAGTGGTGCCGTTGCAGTTGGCGCCTGAATAAGCAGGAAGATTAGTGTTGGCGTGAGTGGCACGGCAGTTGAGAACAGTGAATGGCGAATCAATGCTGATCTCGAAGTGTCGGCGCTTTGTGCCACTGGGATCCTCAGGATCAATACGGCTGATTCGCATAACAACCTTTGAAGCAGTTAGTTGCTGGCTGAAATTCAGTTATCAATTAACGTACCTTGATCCAATGGAAGACATTGACATTCTTCCAGCTGCAGTCAGGGTTGAGTCGTAGCTCCTTGTTCTTGGCCATCATCTCACATGTAGGAATCTGCACATTGGCTTCGATTTCTGTTGAACCCCAGATGGTCTCGAGTCCCAGATCCAGGTCGCCCAGGAGGTTGGCCGAAGGCTCAGGAAGGGGCTCGGCCGTGGTCTGTCTTCGGGCAGCATCTTGTGCGCGTCTTCGAGCCGCTGCTTCACGAGCCTCCCGTCGCTGCTCAGGGTCGAGTTCGCCGCCGCGGAGAGTTCGGATTTCAGATGAGGCGTAGGACGAATCGAGAGGCTTTCCAGCAGACTTTTCGAGTAGCAAGATCTTGCGGCCTGGGTCTTTACGTGTTACTCGCTTATCGTTGGTCCAGTACTCAATCGATTCCGTTACATAAACCTTGAGCTTATGTACCTGAACCTTGGCAAGTGGTGTAAGTTTAAATGCAATGGGGATCTTGCTACCAATAGGGAAGCTCTTGCCCGAGATAACAATATCATAGTGCAGCTGGTCTTCCCACTGGCGACTAATCGAAATGGGTTCTGTCATCTCAAGGGAGAGTTGATCAGGCACGCGAACAATAGACACTTCCTTGGTGCCATGGAGATTAGGCTTGAAAGCTCCAGCTCGGTCGACTGTGGCATGCAATTCCCACTTAACAGATCCATACTGCAGCTTGGTTGTTTCTAGCTGGTGGTGGTCGATGGGTAGTTCAAAAGTATAGTCATAAGTACCGGGGTAGAAGACCTTGTATCCCTTGGCTTGTGTAGGAGTGGCAACAGGACTGTCACCCTTTTGGAAACTTCGCGATTGGACGCTTTGCAAAGATAAGCGTTTGATTTCTTTGGCAGAAAGGTTATTTTGATGCGGGGTCAGAGATGATGATGGGTTGGGGCGGACGAGGTTTGTAGAGCTGCCATTAGGAGAACTGCTCTTGAGGCGATAAGTGCATTGATTGCCATAGTCGGACTCCCAGCCGTCATTCATGGCATTGAAAAATGTAAGTACTTGAGTGCGCAGGCTCTCCTCTTCGAACACATCTTGTTTGAGGGGAGGGATGCCTTCAGGCCACTCAGTGCGAGCACGGCCAAGAAGTTTGAGTTGAACGGCTTTGATCTTGACATTTTTTGTGACTCGCAATTGAAGTTTGCCTCTCAATAGAGCGGTACCGCTCTGGCCTTCGCGGTGACCGTGGCCATCATGATCAAAACCTGAGAGAAAAATGTTTGGCTCAGCGAGAAGAATTGAGCATGACACGCCACTGCCGGAAGCGACGGGTTTCGGCAACTCAGAGACTGAAGTGACGGCAGATTTTGATGAACGAGCCGACATGAAGCTGTTGCGATTGGGGTTGGTCGACGCCAACGACGGATGCGAAGATCGTGCAGTCGCCATTGTTGCAGCGGCGGCTGATTGTGTCTGGTTATTGCTGCTGGTGCTGGAGTTGCAATTGGCAGAATTGGAGTTGTTGGTAACAGGCGCTACAGTGGATGCAGAGACTAAGTCAATACCAACAGGTGCCGCGGAACCGGGGCGTGAGCTTATGTCGTCATATGCTGGCGGGGATGCACCTGCCCCAGTAAATCTCGACCCAATCGCAGACTCGCCGGGAAGGTCCAGGTCCAATTGGCACGACTGACCAATTGAGTGGCCTGTATTCGAGGTCCTTGTACTTGGTCTTGCTGTACTTGAAATAGCGCTCACACTTTGCCCAGTTGAGCGGTCAATACCTGTACTTGTCGATAGCGCTTCGGCTGCTGCGAGACCCGAAGTATCAATGCCTGCAGATACTGAGTTTGATGCCGATGAAGGTTCAGAGCCAGAGTCAGGGTTCGTAAAGGTAAATGAGTTGAGGAGCTTATCTCTGCGGCGCACGGCGGCGCGAGGTTTGAAGCTTTTCTTTCTCCGGCTACTGCTTACACCGTTGCTGAAGTAATCGCTGGTGCTGTTACTCGCGTTAGACGTGTTAGTAGCAGTCGGCTGCAACGAAGGTGCGCGTCGAGGCTCGACAAGCAATTCGGGTGTTTGAGGTCTACTCTCTGCTCGTAGTTCTCGTGGAACGTATCCCGAAGGATAGCTAACGATGTGAATTGCTTGGGGGCGAGATCTTCGGGGACCGATTAACGGCGCGGGAAATCGACCAGCCGATACAGGCTTCTTCTTGTTGAGACGAGGTCGATAGTAGATGTTTTCGTGAGAAGGAACCCAAGCGGATCGACGCTGTGGTGATTCAGGGACTGAAGCTGTTGTTGTCATGGCGGTTAACAACTGTACTCTCGTGTACTGCACTGAAATGATTTCAACGATGACGAGGCCAATAAAGCCAAGAGAAAATGCGGGTGGTACCAGCCAAGGAGCGAGAATTAGGAATGCAACGTATAAAAAAAGTAGTGGGTGTAAAAGGATGATGTAGGCGCAGGAAGTGGAGGTATGCGCTCAGATGCTTTCAAAACAAAGAGCAGAGCAGTGTAAGACGTAGACACACGCAGAATAGCAATTTGTGAGTCTAGCACGCGCGTAAGGGAGGGACAGGGCTGGTTATAAGCCAAGAACAAGACAATAGCTTGAATTTGAATGTGAATGTGAATGTGAACATGTGAGCGGGACCATACCCAGGTCTAATAGATCCAGGGCGTTATATTGGAGATGAGACGAGGGTGATGGATTAGAATGGAATACAAGGGGGGGCCAACTAAAGATGAGCACGAGTAAATAAAAACGAGACGGTGTGTTGCAGTGTTGCAGCAGCGGTGATGAGATGGGTCTGTATGGTCCGGTCTGGTCTGGCCCGGCATCAGAAAAAAGAAAGAAAAAGCACAGGACAATAAAACGGCAGTGCTCATCAATTCCCCAAGTGAATAAATTCATGCGCTGGCATTGGATCCTGAAGTTGTCGATGTCCCTACCCAGGCTTGCATCCCGCCCAGATTTGGGCACTAGACTCTGCGCCTAGAGGCGTCAAGGGACCAGGATTAGGAAGGGTCACGCCTTGTTCTCGCGGGCGGTTGGCCGCAGGCAGTGGGGATGATGCTGATGCGCAAGGACGTGGACAAGGAACAGGAAGCGGGTGGAGAAACAGGGCAGAGGATTACGGGACTGGGGATGGGGACTCAAGAAGCAGGGGCTGTTGATTTGTATTGTTGGCGTCGTATTGTGCAGAGCAGAACATCTTGTGAATGGCTGTGAGGAATGCTCATATCACCAGGCAGAAGAACTAGCGGTGATGGCAGAGGGCGATTTGCAGCAAAGAGACGATGAAGAAAAACAATCAACACCCAATATCCTGCTTTTCTGACAGGTGATCGGCATTGTGGCAGGTGCAGTATCGATGCAAGATTGTCTGAGATTGATACTATCCGCTTTCATCCCACTTGGGACTGAGTACATGATTCAAGATCAAGACTATTGATGAATCAAGTAAAAGACACAAAAACAGGGCGCGTAACTGAAGATCAAGGCATAAGATGAGAAAGCAAAACCACCAATTGCATTGGATACGAATATTCAGACGAGAAACATAAAAATACGTACCTTTTGCAATTGTGCTAAAACATGGAAATCCGAAACATCAGATTCAAGGGATTCGCTTGTGGCTAGTGCACCTGTAGCCTCTGACACGAAGACACCAGCGGTGATGAGAATTTGAGGCCCTGGCAACCCTGGTCTGGTCTGGTCCGATCTCTCGCTTCTTCGTTTCTGTTTCTGTGTCGCCTGAGATTCTGGAGACTCTTAGCTCAGCTCAGCTCAGCTCAGCTCAAGCCCGGCCTGGCGATGGTGAGTTAACAAGTGCGGTCAAGGCGGCTGAGGCGGAAGAGAACAATGAATGACACAGCGGGGGCAAGAAGAATAGGATCCTTAATAAACCAAATTAAGAATAAGAAAGAAACCGTCGGGCGCCAACGCCAATGCCAAACGGATGAGAAGCACGGTTCACTTGAGGCTGTTGGGCTGAAGTTTGAGACCGGCCAGAGCGAAATAGACAAGCGAGAACCTGGCCAGATCTGGGCTGGTTGAACGGAAAATGAGACGAGAGGTATAGGAAAGTTGGAGGTCGGACGTCGGACAAAAAGCAGGAAACCAACAGGTAAATTAAGTTAATACGTACGAGTCGAGGTATGCAACAGGAACAACCAAGGTAACGAGCAAATCAACTTGGGGTCTGACAAGGAACAGGAACTGAGGTGACCTAAAACGGCGACAGCTGTCCCAGACAGGGTTTCTTGTACCGCTCGAGAAAGACACTGCACTAAAAAGATCTTGGTGGTGGTGGTGGTGGTGGTGGTGGTGGTGGTGATGATGCAGTCATAGCAGATCGAGACAGAGGAGTACACAGATGGGGGCGGCAAGAATGTGAGAGAAAGAACAAGGAAGAGAGAGAGAGAGAGAGAGAGGGAAGCGTTATTATCTACGTGCCATGTCTGAGTGAGTCTGACCTTGGGGTAATTATATTCCCGTCGAATTGAGGTCATACCATGGAATCTAAGCCACCCTTCCGAGGAAAACACTCAGACAGACTGCCCGTGCTATCCGAAGAGCACTCAAGAGAAAAAAAAAGCTTCATCAATGCCTCTCTCGCTATCGTTGAGAGAATTAACTTAACGAGGGAGCTCCGGAGGCTGCGGAGCCCAAACCCCGTACGATTGAATGGGGTTCGCTACTTTCGGTGACGCGGCACCAGGCGAAACCCTGTCTTTAGATCCAAAGGCTTTACTCTTTAGAGATGCAGATAGAGTGAGGGTCTTTGTTTAAGCCCCGAAAACGGACTACGTAATGTCTGCTGCGGTCATGGCATGGCATGTGCCGAATGTATAAACTCATGCCATCACCATATCCTAGTCTGACTGTGACAGCCTCCGCTTTGCCACTTTGCCAGAGTCAGAGTCAATGTCACTGAGAAGAGATCCGAGAAAACTCAAAACTTAAAAGAACTAGACAAGAGAGGAATATTCGATGATTGATCAACATAAGTGGGTGGCCGTTCCGGTCCCGAAACAAAAGAACGACTCCACTAAAAGAATCCCAAGATCTTAGGGTCCATCCATCTGGCGGGAGATGACATAGCTAAAGGTCAGCACGTTGCATATTACATATTACATATTGCAGATGAAGTGCTTGCTGTACTTTTTACATTGACATCAGAGTCGCAATCTGTGGGTTCGGGCTTCACTTTTAGCTCATTCCAATACGAAGGTCTCATTCCGAGGATCAGATTCATGATGTTAGTACTGGCAGTCTGGCAAAGAGCCTCAACCCAATCCGAGAATTTTCTCTCGCCAGAGGAAAAAACCTCAAAGTTTACAGGGTACTCACAGGGATCATACACCTTTCTTCTCCAAGCCAGTTGATCAATGGGTCGGGTAAGGCACTTTGCAAAGGCATCGAGTGGACAGAAAACATGGGCTGTGTGGAGTGGTAAATAGATGCACAAATCATCCGTCATTCATAGCAAGCAAGGATTTTCTCTCTTTCTTTTCTTCTTCTTTTTCTTTTTCGGTTACACGAAATGCCGAAATTCATCCATGATGCCGACAATTAACTATTTTGCCCGGCTTGGAAATGCCGAGGCGATACTTGCGAGTTTTATGCACAGCTGAATGAGGCTTGATATCTCGCCCTGTTTCTAGCTTACTTGTGCATATAACATGATATGATTCCAGTGCATCTTGGAAATATCGCCGGAGGTAGCTCCGTATAATAAAACTCACCTGTTGCCGTTTCATTTCCGGTTATCTAATAAATAATGGACAACTTCATTCTACGACGAATCACACGATATGAAATTATAATTCTATTTCTATCCAAAGTGAACGGTTTCTCATCAATGAACGGCCCTTGTTTCAGCGCCGCCTTGAAGAGCCTAGTTTCGTGTCAAATTTCTTGGTGATGAAAGACCCTTGCTCCTGAGGCTCGTGCATTCAATGGTGAGGCAGTGGTTCCAGCTTGACGACCAGGCCATTAACGCTTAGATTAATTTGAACATGGCCTAGAAACAGAAGCTCTTGCGATTCAGTAACTCAAGTTTAACGATGAACCGTGAATTTGCGCTCGGGAGTTGTAACGGTCCACAGAGAGCCCTGGCTTGCCAACTCAGCGTTGGCCGTCAACTCTAAAGGATTCCCTGGACGTAACGTTCTACATACAAGCCTCATCTAGGCTTTCCTTTTCGTATGTAAATACCCAACACGCGTCGTCCTGGCAGCGATGAGTTGTCACCTTTTAGCTGGAAGCATCTCCCCTGTAACCAATTGCCACTTTGTTGAAAGGGCCTTGACTGTGTGTGTCCATGCTTCATGTTTGTTTAACAGAAGGCTTCTATCAGCCTTCTAGTCTCGTTTCCTCAGTCGCTCCAATCTCGGGCAAGGCCGTGAATAGAGCTTGGGCCATCCAGCGATTCCAGACTGCGATCTTAAGACCGGGGTACCCGGTCCATGGGCAGGGGATCCAGGATCAACAACTGATGAGGTCATTCTTCTCTTTTTTTTATGGATTTTGAACATTGTGGAATTGCAAACTTTAAAGTTTGCAACTCCAGGTATTTTATTGTGGTTTTGTGGATAACGTTGTCACAATTACTCAAGATCTGCGTCGATATCGAACTGGGGAGAATCTCTGTATGGCGTTTGTCACGACTCATTGCATTTTAGCCGGTGACTGTCTCAACGGCGAGGTTCCAGGATCATCGCTGTTGAAGATTCTCCATGTATCATGCGGGAACTACCTTATGAAACCAGCTCTCTCCAGTACAGCATGCACTCACAAAACATCTTGACTACAGATGTCATACAAGTGACAATCCATTGTCCTGACTCGAGACTGCGAGATCATGCCCAAAAGAGGTAGATCCTGAGATCCAGGACGGCATTGATCTTCATCTAAGATCCAAAGTCTTGGTTTTCAGATCCACGGTGACAACGCGTTGAAGATATCTGACGTCTATCACTTTGACGACCAAAAATTTAAGCGAACGGTAGCCGATCAAGGTCTGTAAAAATTGTCCTCCAAAAATAGTCACTCGATAGCAGATCTCAAATTGTCGAATGCCGTCTTGGCAATGTCAAATCGAGGAATTTGTCTCACCAAAAAGACGGGCAGTAGTTAGCACGAGCAGCGAACGAACCCAACAGCCGAACACTTTTCTCTGCCCGTGTAATTCCCAGTGACTACACCAATATCCAAGTGCTTATCCTGTATGACAACCCTCCATGGTGACGAAGTACTCATCGTCGCCCCCCACGATTGGTTCGAATAGTTTCTCAGACCTCCATGAAATCATGCTGATCAAGACCCTGACGGTTTGCCCACCCGGAGTCGATCACTAGGCCTTCTACTGGATTCTCCAAATCGATCGCATGATTTCAAATTTTCAGAAGAAAAGATTAAGCAAAAAGTGGCATGCTTATGCGCTATGCTACTCTACATGATTCAGTCTGCATTGACATGACCATTGCGTATGACCTCCCCGCGTTTCGCGGGGGATATTCAGTCGAGCCGGCGTTAAGTGCGGTCGGCATCCGACTGGCAGTCTACTATGCACAGTAACAGTTTAGGGTGACACTACAACCAAGAGGATGCATCCCGTTTCCCTCGGAAATGCCAGGGTGAACATGTTTCGTGAGGACTCTGTAAACGATCATGGCGTAAAGCTTAAGCCTTGTATCTCTTGGTAAATAGCTCATCTTTGCTGAGCGCTTAGCAGCGTATACAATGTCAATACGCCAACGTCAAAGATGCCGAACAATCTCCAAATCACATGTGATTCATACTTTGGTTCTTTTGAGGCCATATTCAGCATGGTGGTTGATGTGTTCAAAGTGCAGCGGTCTCTACGTTACGATCACTAAAGAGCATATACACTTATGTCGTTGCTTGGCCACATACACCAGACATGGACCGATGGTAACAAAACTACAAAAAGATGTATCACTGTCCACATGCATGTGAGTTATTGTGTCTGATATATGTGAAACCACCCGACAACGCATCAACGTTACCCTGTACTGATCGAGTAATTTCTGTATGCTCAGCGAAATTCACTGTGGAACTCCAGGTCAAGCATAAGTCAAATGCTAAGAGTGTATAAACACTCACTACAAGGAGATGATGAAATACTAGATATAATTGATTGGCTACTAGAAGGGCTCTCGCTGGCACTGAACACATTGACTGAGATCCTGGGCAACGAAATAAATACACGACGCTATTGTACTCTTTCAGGGTCTCTCGATCAACTCAAATATAACATTCGCTTTTCTATTCTATTTCTTGCCATACTTCAGGATACCTCGTATCAATGACTTGCTGCAAAGCGCTTATTCAAGTATATACTTGTTCGACAATCAAGTTCCCGGAAGCATCATCGAGCTCCAGTCGACTGCCCAGAAGCCGTTGCTGTGTTCTGTAGCGAAGGTACAAGGACGCCGAATGTATGAGCCAGCTGGCTCAGCATTTGTGACAACGAGGCCACATGCTCATCTGCCAACCATGTGACATTAGGACTTGGATCTTCTTGATATAGTCTCTCGACTGGAAATGTGAGCAAACTATCGAGTTTAATCCTAAATTTGATGTAACTCACGTTTATGTGCAGTCACGATGAAGGTCCCAAGTTCTTTCAACGCTTCCCGTTCGAACTCGTGTTTAAGGTCAAGTTCTGGAATGCATACGCCCGAATGGATTGCCCAGAAGTTGAAATCCGCCTTTTGTTGCACAATGACTTCTTTCTTTGGCATATTCAAGGGATGCTCGTCGTCAGATTTGTAGTGGTAGAGGATGTCGTCGTAGGCTTCCATGACGGCTTCGATTTGTGCGAGGTGGCCCATGATGATGATGATTGAAATGATGAAATGAAGGATTAAGTTTCGAGAATACGATTTAACTTTGAAGATTGATCGCTCTCTGTACTTAGAAAGGCCAAATACGGATGATGCTAATCGTGTGCCGTTGATTAGAGATGATGCTCAGTGATGGTTCGACCTTGGCCATTCTCAGTTCGCAGTAGGAGTCGTGGCTGACTGACATGAACTCAATATCAACAATATCTTGAAAACGGAAACAATAAACCATGACCATACCAACCCGAATCTTCGCCAACTTCCAGTTCTACCTAAGTCATGAGAACTTTGGGGCAGGACCAAACGGAGCTCAGTGTTTACCTTCCTCTCAGGTAACTGCACACCAAGCCAACATTAACTCAAAACATATCTGCACTTTACATCACCAGCAACAGGTGTATCACGAGCAAGCATCCGCATCAGGTCGTTTCCATCTACTTATCAATCAAATTACTACCAAGAAAAGCTATCCACAAACGATATGTCTGGTCGACGCCTCCGTACTGTACGACACAGCGATTTCTGTCGCGTGTCATCTATCGCCTTGTCCGTTCGCCTCTGTCTTAAGAAAATCATGGACCTCCCCGAAGTAAGTTCGGCCTCAAAAGATGGAGAAGCCTATTACCCGGACTGCGAAACTATCGAGAAAATGGAGGTGGTCTTCATGAACTGGGTCAAAAGCTACAGGGCCATCCCTGAAGGCGAGCCGTTTCCGCCAAGACAGATACCACGCCGCATTCCTAGGGCCTACTCTACCGGTTATCGGAACCCAGCCCTATTGAGGCAATCGTTTGAAGCAATAGACCGTCCAGTATGCTTGGAGACTGTACGCCGTACCATTGAGGACCGTATGTAATGATCAGTTGTGCAAGTTTGGATAGGGCTAACACTCAGCACCCAGTCTACCAGGCGTTACTATACAAGACCGGGAATCACTTCCATTACTTGCACATGGCCATAGAAATGATTGAGGAGATGTACCGCTGCGGCAAGGAATCCTCGCCCCATGTCGGGTAACCGCCAGGCTAACACATATATTAGGAGTACTGATCAGGGATAGAAAATTGAAAGCCAAAGGAGAACACTCACTTGCCACATCCCGATAGATCGGAGAGAACTGGTTGACGGACGTAGCGGAAGCATTCTATCAGGCTTCATGGGATCATTTACAAGTCTTCAGGTCATCGTTTTGGTGTCTATTTGCGTTTCTTGGGACTTTCAACAAGCGCGTCCAACATTTTGGAGTTTGACCTTTTACACAGCGAATCTTCATACTCAGTCGTCATGAATTCAATCTTTGTCTTGAGGAGAGGTTCATGGTAGTTCTATGTGCAGTAATCACACGGTTAGGTAAGGGTTGGAAATTCTGTAGCTTTTATGCTAAAGCATTGGGTGCTACAACGACACGGTTGATAGGGAAACTGACAAAACACACAAAATTTCACCAAGTGACTGTTACGGCCCCTGCCTGGACATATGCAATACAACCTCATTGCCTACTATGGATGACGGCGGCCTATAAGGTTAAGCTTTAGACTGCGAACACCTTATACGTGTTGGCAGCCACTGTCCGTATCTACTGAAAGTGTAACAACTAGATTGACAATGCAGCATAGAGAAGAGAAGGCCTTAAAGCTATAATTAAAATCCATCTTGTTGGTGCTTCGACGCCTTATATATAGTGTCACTCATGAGTTCATAAGTATGGCATACTGACAATCTCACTAAGTGATATAGGTTGTGGAAAACGGCGGCAAGCGGTTCAAGAATGGAGCATTATCAGTCAACCTTTCCTAATATTTCTTTCTACGTTGAATGTAAAATCGATGTCGAGTCCGGAAAAGAAAATTCGATCCTACTCATAATCTTCTCAAGACGTCCACCTCGAAAGAGTGGTCAAGCTCCTCTCAACACTGCTCGCATTACCCTGCGCTCCAGCTGCCGTGCGTACCTCAGGTCCATCACGGTAGTCCTGCATAACTATCCCATGATGTCAGTACAGCTAATTTGTAGCATGGAGCCAGATACTTACGCAGCTGGACTTGGGAGACCAGGGTGGAAAGTGCTAGTCTGATTGCAGATCGTTTGATGCGATCTTCGTTCAGATCGTTTGGGGCAGTATTGTGAGTCCACGAGTCAAGTCTCATGCCGTGATTTCGGACCCAAGAGTTGTATTCAGAACGAAAGGACTGCAGCTTGTGGGTTTCAGGCCAGCCTGGGAGGTTGCCGCGCTTGTTGGCTTCGTACATGAGTTCGACGAAGCTTGAGGAGACGTCACTCATTTGCCGGGAGAAGCTTTCGTAAGCCATTTCTAGATTGATAAAAAACGTATTGTAGTGTTTCTTAGTAGTGTTTTATTATGTAGACCGGGACTTGGACAGTAATGTGTAGTTGGCGGAAAAGAAAGCGTAACTGCAGAGCACTTTATATACCCAGAGGGCACATCTGATTCATGAATGATGCTAAATGAAGCAATTCACTTATTATAATGTTGATTGCTTTCACTACATGGCTGCCAGCTTTTGCAAAACTCGAGTGCCACTCCTATCTTCATGACATAACAGGGCAGAAGAGCAAGTGAACAGAGAGTCCCCCGATTGGAAAAGAAGCGTGATTAAGCTTGCCGTGTTATATACAATAAGATGACTTCACGGGGTTGTACAATATGAAACTGGGTAACGGCAAAGCATCAGTGAGCCAGCCCTCAAGCAGTTTGTTGGCTGAAGTCTTGTGACCATGTCCAAACAGTGCTTTACTTTAATCACAGCCTCAATCTTGAAAGAGGATTCAATCTTGGTCCTTTCAAAAGGCTACGCGAATATGGAGGAAGCTATACGCTAACATATACGACAAGTTTGGAGATATACCACCAAACCCACTGCCATTGTAGTCACGTAGCCAGTGACCATTGGTGTCTCTGAATTGGGGATTTCATTAAGCTAGCGAGCAAAAGTTTTTACTGCGATTAATATATTCTTACATTCCATGACTCAATACCCTCGGTCTTCACTGTTGGAACGGACCTGGGCACCAAGAAGATATATCCAACAGCCAGTGGTGCTCATTGCACTAACTCGCCCACACAGTACCACCATAATGACGGAATAAGCCCACTTTGAGTGAAAGCAATAATGCTATCCAAAAATACCGAAGCATGAAGAGATAATATCGCTCTTGTAGCTACAACCACATATTTATATGTGATATGGCATAAATTTTCTGTCTCTTTGTAGAAATAACAGCCACTCATGTGCAATCTTTCCAATCCTTGGGGATTTTTGAGTCTCCCCGTAAGACATCATCTATCTAAAACCTTCGAAAACAGCATGGCATGCCATACATTCGAAATTGGTAAGTTTGAGTTATGCTTATGTATGTCATTAGGTCCTGAAGCTTCATGGTCAAGTTAGCGCGCGGATTAATGAAGTACTCTAATTTACCATCCAAGCCGTAAATGGTTTGGCATCCCAATACAATGCTGGTGTCTATCTCGATGCCTTCATAGCGATATGTAATCCCCCAGCCCACGACTGCCTGGGAAGCTTGAATAGATATGAGTGTGCCAATCGATACTGACAGACGCACTTGTAAATATCCAAAAACTATACTGGCCACATTCTGAGGCTCTTCTACCTCTTCTCGACCTTGAGGTAATCAGGGAGATTGGAGCTGGCTGGAAGTCACGAATTGCCTCTAGTACTTTGAGGGTATAAGTACATATAGACGTCTCAGCGATCTCAAACAAGAATTACGCTTAACTCAATTTGGGCCTCAGTTCAGTCAAGCATAGGAGTTACTGTATTTAAGGTATTGGCTGACCTATAGGCAATAATGAGATGTATACACCATTCCTTGTCAGAACACGTCACCTCTTCAATAAGTCGCATGCCTTGACGATGTTGAAAAATGAACTCCATTGTTTAGAGTAACTTATGAGGTCTAGTCTTGTTTCTTGATCAACAAGGGTACATAGAGCTCTCGAAGTCTTCGTGTCTCTTCAAAGTTGAGATGTGTGGTCAGGCAAGGCGAGCCAGCTCAGCCAATAGGAAGATTAACCCGTCTGATGATATTCCATATCGGGAAACATACTGCGTTACTGGGTCCCACGAACGTTGTTGTTACATTGCATCCTGGGCCTCAGGTGATGTTAATCAAGGCAAGGCTGAAACAGTATGCAAGATGTCTGAGCTTATTACAACCTCATGTTTCCATTATCTTATTGCCCGTGTAAAAGAAACAGATCGTTTATCGAGGCCGGACCTTGGTACAGCACACACATATTGGCTCACACTCACGAGAACAGCGTGTCCAGTTCTATCTGCTCAATGGAGCTCCCAAAGGATAGTGGCCACGAATAGACAATTAAGATCGCAGTATTTAAACAGAATCACAGGACTACCGTGTGTAATGCTTCGAACAATTTGACATTGATGACATACAGGCATAGACTAGACTGGACCTCCCTACATAAACGCCCCATCAACGATAATGACTGTTTCGCTCCTACGTTTTTCCCATAAATACATATACAGTATGGACTTCGTTTGTCGTTTCGCTGATTATACTGATTCTCTCCCAATATCCAGATCCATTAAACGCTTGTCAAATTAGTACACAAAAAGATAAGTCTGCCAGACGTTACACCATAACCGGTTCCACAGATGAAATGGGCATATGTGACATCGTTGTTGGGATCATGTAAGGTCCCAGTGCCGAAGACAAGATGCTAGCAATATTGCGAGCCATATCCGACTTCTTGCCCAGGCACCAAAGCGCCTTGGTGCAGTCCTCGCATCGGCGGACCAGGTTCATGACGCCAGGGGTCTCGAGGGGTGCGTGTTCATGTCGCACATTCTCCTCGACTTCAGTGAGGAGGAGAATTGCCGCCTTGGTGAATGCCCTGATGAGAATCATGGTCCAAGGCTCTGTCAAAATAGAGCCCTCGACAACTGCGAAATGGAGATCCGAGATACCCGTGCCAGGAACATCACCGGCTCGAGGGCGTGTCGAAACTCGTGCGAGGTCCGATAAAATAGCTGCACTGTCTCTTCGTAGTGAAACAACTACGTTGGCACCTTGTCGCACCTGAGTCGAGTAATCCAGACCCAACTTGTTTTCATCCACAAGCTCAATCAAATCCGCGAGTAGGAGAGCAGCACAATGGAAATGAGCCACCACACACACAAACCAGCTCTGGATGAGTGTCGGGACACTATCGTACTGCTCGACCAGATCCCTGAAGAAGGCACCGTAGGTCACGTTCCAATGCTTGTACACAGCCATGGCATTCGAAATGACCTTCTCGACGGGTTCGCCTCGGTATCGACTTCTGACCGTGTTCTGGAGGTACGAGACATGCCGGAAGAGAATGACCTTAATGGGAGCTGCAGTGACAACACCCTTGGATGCAGCATCGTACGAACAGGGCCAACGAAGAACACCCTCCTTGTTTTCGCGGACGAATAACTCTGCCCACCATCTGGCGTCCTGCGGTCGATACTCGATATTGTAGGATTCGTGTTCTGGATGGTCTGGATAAGTCGGGTCATGGTGACACTCCTCATCTGAAACAACCACAGGCCGGCCGTTCATGGACGAAGATACAGTGTCGAACATGACTGTCATCCAGTAGACAAGACCAATAGTACCCTTGTCCTCCTCACTTAGAGACTCTGCAGATGTAGCCTTCTCCAATCCCAGAGAACTTCCAGAAGCATCCAGCACGCCTGTCTCGCGAGCTTCGTACTGAAACTTGAGAGCATGCATCTTTCTTGCTGCTCGCTCCATAAATACTGGCGGTCCTTCTGCGGCAATAATTTCGCTGAGCTGAGATGCAATCGATCCCTCACCCGAAGCGATCGGACTATCGCTAAAGTTGCCCATACCAAACGGCATACCGTTGTTATCCTCCTCATCTCTCGGCTTCTGTGCTAGTCCCATGATCAAGTCAGCACAAACCACACGGAAACATTCCATATCTGAGCAGTCCTGCAATGCCCGCTTGGCCTGGGCCCAAAAAGTCCTCTGAAGTGTGCGGTCGAAGTCCTCGTTAATATCGTCAAACTCTGATCTCATGCTGTCCATTTGAGTCAAGTTCTGTGGGAACCTGTCTCGCTCACGTTGACTGCCTTGCGCCCATTGGGTAGCAAATGCCATGATAGCCAAATGTAGAGCCTTCGAAGCAGCTCGGTCCTCCGATTTACTGAGCCGGATCAGTTTCGTATTTTGTGCTTGCTTGTCGAGCTGAATTACACGCCGATAAATTCTATTGTCTTGCTGTTTTGGCTGACCAACGCTGAGACCCTCAAAATGAGATGCAAGCCAACTCACACCGTTGTTAGATGGCCGAGTGATGGTATTGGGCTTATAAGGACATGTCTCCTCTGATAGCCAGCAAGACAGGGCGTGCTCCAAAACATCATGGTATATCCTCATCAGATTATCCGAAATCAGGTTGTTATTGGTCTTGGTCATCATATTGTGTGTCACTGAGAATGGCGAAATGGAGGTGGTATAGCTTCTTGCTATACTTTCTGGGTAGTGGCGCACACTGAGAGACCGAGAAGAGATGTCGCTTTCGTATGAGTTCGAACCAGAAGGTGAGGGCTGGAACGGAACATCGCTGCCAACCGAATGAGTTTGGAAGAGGGGCCACCCATTATCACCATTTTCTTCCTCCGCAGTTTGATGTCGTGAATGCAATCCTTGGCCGGAAAGATCTGTGGAGGGTGTAAGATCCATGGGATGTGGGTGTGCTGGGGTTGAATGAGGTTCGAGACTCTGTAGGACACTGTTATGAAGGCCAGCATCGAACGCAGTCGGATCGAAGACGCCATTAACAGGCATGGTATCGAAAGTTGTGTGAGGAAAAGCAGAGAAGTTGGCGAACCCAGTTGTATCCATTGGCCCCCAACATGACAGGTCGTGTGCTGTGGGAGGTGCCTGCAACATATCCAGCAGGGCAGTTGCATTCACATCAAGCGTTTGGTTCGTTGGTAGAGGGGCTTGAGTCGGCGAAGGTCCTGGCTGCTGCTGCTGCTGCTGCTGCTGCTGCTGAGGGCGAGGGCGTTGACGCTTGGCCTTTGTGCGCGACTGATCGGGGACGCGGCGAGGTGCGCCATTCTGAGCAGGTACTTCGTTGTTGATATTTGAGCTTGTGGCAGCAGGGCCAGTCTGTAGTTGAGCGCGAACCCAGTGAAATGTGCATTGTTTGCGAGTACGAAGGCAGTATGAACATCGTAGAGCTCTAGAATCAATCTCATCTGTGGTTTCATTGGCCCCTCGGTTAGCGTCTTCGAAGTCGGGAAAAAGGCGCGGGAGGGGGAGGAGGAGGATTGGGGAGAGCAAACCAACTCACCAAGATGCTCCTCAGCAAGAGAGGTACCGCTGGTACTGTCACCACCGTTTCGAAGCCTCTCTGAGTTTCTCTGAATATCCCACAGCGAAGGCGCATCGCATGCCCGCTTGGCTTTGCGACACTGGTCGCACGAACGGTTCTGACGTCTCATTGTGAGTGAAGGCGAGTTAAAATGCGATGAGTGGCCGCGGGGGCCCGGCTCCGAAGGATCGGAGGTTTACAGTCACTGTCGCGACGAAGGTATAGCGACGAGTATATCGTGGAATAGGCGAATAACTTATTGGATATAGCAAAAGATTAAACCAAAATGAAGAATGTTTGCTGCCAGATGAATGTTAGTGGGAGAATATGAGATTGAGATGAGACTGAGGTGGAAAGAAGCTTGGGGAACGGGCCCAAAAATGGACCTACCTGCCCTGATGAATGAGATTTGCCGCGAAGCCCCGCGCTGATGCTGATGCTTGTGCTGATGCTTGGGGCGTGCTGGACTGGGCTGGACTGGGATGGGACGGGGCTGCTTAGCACTGAAGTCCAGCCCAGTCATCGGCGGAGTCAAGGTCACGTCGGGCAGTAAACCGGAACCCGACAGGACCAATCCAACCTAAGGAATGCGCATTTTCAGTGGAATGTGCTTTACAGCGGGCCGTCAACACCTCTGGAGCCACTAGAGTGCTGACCCAGTAGCACATCTTGTCCCTGGACGGGCCCTGAAGTGTTAAGGACAGTGGTCAGACCCCGCTTTTCCGAACGAGGTTTCACTCTCCCCGCACCAGACTAAGCCATTTAAGCTCTAGATTGTTGAGAACGGCCATTCAACCTGGGATCACCCTCGGATGCGAAAATGACACGGCACCTGCAGCAAGCAACAGTCGCTCATTTCTTCAAGGAAGTCTTCTAGTGTCAAGCCTTCCTGGGGGAAAATCATTCCAAGACTCCAAGCATATATGAGAATACGTCGTGGCTATGGAGTACAAATCTGTTTTTCGCTGACTCGTAGCCTTTGACTCGAGAGCAAACAAACCCTGTCTCGACCTGCAACTATTCCGGTTTTCTGGGATATAGCACTCACCTCGGCGCCGAGTGGTAGTCCTTATGTGCCAACCAAAAGTTCAGTGCCATACCTGTACCTACCTCCCGGGACCTTCGGAATAGGATCCGTCCTCACTCTTCAGTGCTCAACGCTCGAACACAACCAGAAACGGCTGGAAGGATAACTCCGCCTTGGGGGATCTTCCAACCCATGAAGCTGGTTTATTCCTCTTTAGGATCTAGTTGCTGCTCTTTGGCCCAGTAGCCAAGCCCATCTGGTCCCACAGAATTCAGCTAAAGAGAAAGGGTGGGAGCCGAGACTGTGCTTGAGCTTTGTGATGGCAAATGGCGAAACAAGTGTTAGCTCAAGATCTATCGGGATAGGGGAAGCTTGGGAGTTGATGATGAAACCCATGCCAATATCGTCAATTCAGTGAATTGTCCATCAGGACCCTTTGTTCTATACCCCGGACCAACGACAGAGTTAAAGATATTTTACCAGGTTGTCACAGAGAAAAAGCAAAAACTACAAAAAGCAACAACCAGCCTCTAGACTCCGTCCGCAAGGGGATTCGCTTTTGCATGTCGCGTGCGCCTCAACAGCCAATCGTTCAAGTCTTTTAGCAGCCCCTGGTATGACCTAAACATTCGATAAGCCCCAACCAAACAGGGATCAACTTTTTCTTCGATCCCTGCGAAAAATGGAACTCTCGTCCTCCTCTTGCTTGAAACATTTGCTGCAACATTATGCATCCATAACCCCTTCTAAGTTCTAGGCTCCCAAACAAAGAGTCCGGAGTCTACGTTCCACACACCGGTTCCCCGACTCCTCTTTCGAGGTTGCCAGAGTCTCCACGCCCGCTCGCCTATCGTGTAGCCCAGGCCTTAGGTTATCACAGATCTTGGACGACAGTGCTGGGCCTTGTTCAACTTGTGGTGCTTCAGCCGCGAATTTCCGCTATAGTGGTCAAGTTAGCGTGGCGGTCCACTGTTAAGGATGGGCCTGTAGAGCCTCACCAACTTCAACTTCAACTTCGATGCCAGAGGGTCTTGAAAACTGACGACACAAGGAGTGCAATATATGACACTAAATCAGCACTTCCTAATACAGTACATCAGGCGAAGGACAGGGTTTTATCTTTACTATGCCTCATGTACAAGAGGCATTGACAAATATGAGCCACGAGCAGAGAGCCCTATCAGCCTTTCTGTATGCCCTTCGTAGACCTATGCATGCATAAGACCGGCTATATCCATCCACCCATAGTTTGAGGCAAGCTTGATCGAGTAATGCCAAACCAGATTCTTGCGTAAATATTTGAACGATTGCAAGCCCACGGTCAGCCCTACTCAAGCCAAGTCCAGACGATCATGAGACTAGCATACACTTGACCGAGGCGGCTACATTAGCTTGGCCACGTAGAGATCGAATACCAGCCTCCAGGACATTGTCCTTTCCAGTTCACCGCGCTTTCATTATCTTGACTTCTTCTTATACCCCGACCGTGCTAAGTTACGGGTGCCAGGCTGGCTCACGGCAACAACCGCACATCTAAACACAATTCAAACAATATCTGACGGTACTTGATTTGGTCCTAGAACAATTTATGAATGAACAATGTGCCGCAGAACCCAATATCTATCCAATATTGCTTTGAGAGTAAGGCTTCCCAAGTTGGGATCCACTCCCCACTGTAGATGCGGGGAAGAAAATCCGGGGTGCATATTGTTAAGGAATTCCACAGACGTCAATCATCTTCAACAAGCTCTTCTATAGCTCTTAAAAACAGTATCTTAACAAAACGGGCTCAACGGGATTTCTCTTGGTTTATGAGAATTAATTCAATCTCACATGAACATGGCGTCACATTGTAATAAAGATCGCTTGTCGCGGACCCCGCCAAGATGTCCGAGAGGCCGTTATACATAAATCTGATATCAAGGGTCCAGACTCCCCTGGCCAAGATCTGGATGTCGACATGAGGGTAATGGCGCTTACTGAGGCATAGAATATGGTCTAGACAAGCCTCATCTGATCATGATGAGGAGCTTCGGCTTCTTTCTCGATCGGTGTGCGGTGTGTTTTTCACCGAGTCATAACCTCACCAGTGTAGCTTTGGTGACATTCATCAGTGAGACGATGCACTGGGTTGACTTGAAAGGTTCATTGCTGGGTAGTAGGCCTTGATAGAAAGCGGAGACCACAATTAGCTGCACGGAATCGGTGAATCTATTGTTTCTAGGTATAAGTTAGTGAAACAAAGGCGGCCCGGGTCAAGCAGAGTACGATTGGGCATCCATCAACTGAAAACACCCAGAATCCTTCCATTGAGGTCCGAGGCCACAGCCTTTGACATGTAGTGTGCCAGCTCCCAAGCCTCGCTCTTTGCAGTTGGTCACACTCTACGAAACGTTATGCAGCCGCAACTGACACTTACACAAGAGCTGACATCCTATTGGCCTTGCATCATGCGACAATGGCGGGGAAGCTGAAGCTGCGCAAATTACCCCTCCCCAAACAAGGATGACGGCTGATACCGTAGGACTGTTGCATGACTCTCTAATACCATCTTCTTCATTTGGAACCAACAGTGTGATGACTGATCCATGTTTGCATGAGGTGAGAGTGTCAAAGAGACAGCCAACACCTTCTTCGTACCCTGAGGGCAAGGGAAGGACGAGTTTGGAAGTTGCCAGTAGGGGATTGTAATGTGACAGGGTTGGTGATGGAGACATATATCCCGTTTGAGGTGTTACGATGGATAAGCAGTCACCCTTCGCAGTCGTCAGGGCATTGCAATAATCAAGGCACTTATGAGTTAAGACCCTTTATGGCGGATGACGAAACTGAGAGGAATTTGCCATATCTAATGAACAATCCCAATGAACAACCCCCTGAAGCAGCATAATATTGTCACATGGTCTGCTCTTACCAGCTCACATATATCCAAGCTGAAGCACTATTAGACCCCTTTTGAATGTGGGCATATCGATCTTGTATCATAACCGAATCCGTCAGGCTTCCATACCTATATAAGAGGAATATGTGCCATTAAGAAGGTGTAGTCAACTTGTGCAGTTAGCATCGTTCACCAGATGATATCCCAAACCATTCCATCCTGGAATCCAAGATATCCTTGGCATCATTCAAGAGGTTTGAGTACCTTGTAAAGCACCAGGTTTAGCATGAAGAAAAGATAAAGCGCGTATAATATTTATTGGTCCACAAGTTGTCTTTTTTTTTTTTGCAAGACACACAATTCTATGGTCAGGCCATGTCTTCTTTCTCCACGCCATTCAACCTACTTGCAGTGACATACTCAAGTGACTGAGTGCCATGACTAGAAAGTGCCTCGTTGGCCATCAATTCGGCCAGGCGGGTTTGGGTATTCGTTCTTGTTTCCATCGACTCCAAGTCCAGGTTCCATTACAAGGCTGTTTATTTCGAGAGGTTTTGGATTAATGAGACGTTGTCTCCCTTCAACATGATTTGACCTGGGTGGTGTTAGTTGGCTTCAAAATTGGTAGACTTAATGGACGTACCAAGAGATCTCCTGGTCTCCTTCTCGTTAGTCTTGGTGACCTGCTTGACCTCTACGGCTTCATCGATGACTAGGTTCATGAACTCGTCGAAACCCTATCGATAGTCAGTAGTTATTCTTCAGCACAATTCGACATGGACTGACTCGGATCTTGCCCTCAATACGGATGGAGAGCTGCTCGTACAACCAGATGCTGACTGTGGCGTGCTGCGATTGTTAGCAAAGTCCAAATATCTTTCCGAATTCTTTCAGCTCGCCGTCGCGGACCTCGAAATGCAAAACTATCCCAATTCTCGGTTCCTGGAGGGGAAATGGGGTGCTATTGTTGTCTTAAGTCTGTCCACGAGGGTTCGAGACTATCGCGCCCGACATCCCGATTCAACCACAGCAGTCTCAAGATAGAATGAAGCAACAACCACCACGTAAGAAACATTACGGAGTTTAGCTTTGCAATATCGACGTCGTCGGGCGTAGAATCGGTGCAATTTGTGTTTTCGAGGTCCACCCAGCGGTCAAGCGTAAAAGCGATCGGTAGCGCGCGTAGAGAAAAGACTTACTTCTCGGAGAAGCTCGAAGATATACTTGCTATAGAGCAGTTAGAACAATGCTTCAAACAGCCAGGAACCATGCGATCGTGTCGCAGAGGGGAGCTTGAGGCTTACATGGGAGGCAGCATAAGACGGCGACCACCGCCACCACCACGACCAGTCATTTTGTGAGGAGTAGCGCGAAGTATCGAGATACTAGTTATGGTTGCTCCTGCGCCGGGAATCGAGGTTGGAATGGGAGGTAGAGAGGCTCGATTGTTTGATCACCGCGATTTTGCTGTCGCAAGATCCAAGTGGAAGCTCTAAACACCAATCCAAAATCTCGGCGGATGTGGGGTAATGTTTATCCGTGATATCACTGAGGCCCCCGGGTAGGCCAACATTTTGGGAGATTCGCAGTCTGACCATGCCACGAGTCTGCTGAGTATGATGGATCACTTATTTTTCTGCCGATTACTATTGTCCTATATGTGTTGAGAATACTAAAACTTGTATTTCTAGTTTAAGTTTTGTTAGCCTGAATAAAGTAGGTAGGTATTGGCTCTCTATTCACGGTCTTCAAGTATTGCTTCCTACTGAAGTCACGAAACACACATGAAGATGACCAGGGGAGTGTGAATGGACTGCAAGATATACTTAGTAATAATTCAAATGATAACTCCTAAGGTTGTTCTGTATGACGTCTACCTCTGTAAGATAAAAGAATCTACAATTGATCACGATATACACAGAGAGTTGGATCTTGAGTACTCCGTAAGGGATAAACGATTAAAGTATTATTTCAGAAGAAACAACTGGAACAATGTTGTTACCTAGCATATGACTATTGGAAAGATGAAACAGTTACCAGCTACTCATTTAACTAATAATTGGTATAGGTATATACCATCCATCCGTAGATGGAGCAGGAGAGGCAAGCCCGTTACGTACAGAAAGAAGTCTGCCACCACGTAGGTTACCTTAGGCAATGACGGGCTATTCTGGTCTATACCACCTGCCAGCATATACAGTGTCCATGTCGCACCTCTTGAAGATCGTAGTGCATACAGATTGAGCAGGAGGGGAGCAAGAGCGATGCCTCAGTGTCGACGAGTAAGTATCAGGTCTCTGCTGGCCCCAATCTCAACCTACAAACCAACAACAACACATTCGATACCAAAATTCTCATCATCATCTCTGTCATTCTTTCAAATCCCGCCATATACTTTCGCCACTCACTATCTGATATTCAATAGCCAATCATGAATTTCCACTTTGCAAAGCCCAGAGATGAACAGAGTCAATCGCCCTTCTTTCGACTCCCACGGGAACTACACGCTGAAATCATCACCCTCTGTGTACCAACATCTTGGCAACGATTTCGCAAGCACCACCAAGACGAACACAAAAAGCCTTCGTGGCTCATCAAAGCCGAACGGCGCCTGCCAGCCTTGTTCAGCACGTGCCAGGAAATGTTAGCAAGGGCACCGTACGATGTTTCGACCCAAGCATGGCTTGCGTGGGTCGCCCCTATACCTCCATCTATCTCCCACCATGGAGCATATATAATGGCTCCATACATAGAATCTGTCTGGCCCTGGGAGGTTCTAGCCTTAGGCCGTGTACAAAAGAATATCCCCAGAAAGGATTACCGGGGAAAATTCCAGCTAGTCGTATTGAAACCCCAATGCCTAAAAGCCTTGATACAGTCGATCACGCTTTTTACTAGGAAAGGAGATTCATAGGGCAAGATGAACGGGAGACAGGGGACATGATCAGGCATGACAGCGTGTGGTTACGAAAGCGAATCTATTAGTAAAGCTCTCCGATCTACACGTTCAATGAATTCAAACGCGAAGTTTTTAGCAACAAGTGGACCAGACAAGTCAAGCTATATGAGAATGCGATTACCATCAACGGTGAAGCCGAGACTCTTCCCAACAGACACGATGACTACCAGAATCTGTGAGGCAGATCGCCACGAACTAAATCTCTAGGTATAAAAAAGAAGAGATAGAATTCTGTGATGCCCTTACCTACAACGATTGGCCCATCGCCGTTCGATAACAAGAGTATTACCTTGTTTCACAAATCATCTTGATAAATATAGGGAGCCGTAAGAGACAGTATCGACATACGTAATCCGCAGACAGGAAAGCCAGTAATCAAATAGCTCAGTATGACTCTCCATTCTCTACCTACGGTGAACGAGCTACCTGCTCGAGGCAATGTGGCCATGTCGTAAGGCTTCTTTCAGGGTTACAAAAGGGATACTCAAATCCGTAAGCAAATATCAAGCAGAAATATATTTTCTGTAGAAGGACAAAGCATCTTAATAGACTCTGGTGCCATCAAGTCACATCTTCGTTGCGTATCAATGATGGAAAGAACATCATGAATATACCAAGACAATTCTAGTCAGCCAAAAGTGTATATGACGAGTTGGAATATATAATATCAGAAACCATGTAACTATATAAGAGAATTGTAGTAAAGTAGCCAACATAGCCCATGCCCAGCATGGGTCCCGTCATTCATCAGATATCTCATACGCCTATCCAACGCTGGGAATTCAACATGACATGTCTATACGACAACAAGCATGTACCCAATAAATAAGGCCAGAGCGAGCCCGAGACCAGGTCTTGTACTGAATGCGCCGCCCTCCTCTTTTGAAACCTCTTCCTTGAACTGACCCTCGACATTACCCCTGGGCCAGTACTCACAAACGAGAAACCAACCTCGTTCGCCGCAAAGCTTTCTTCCGCACCCAACAGTCGTAGTATCCTTCCACACAAGCTGCGTGAAGTGCCCTGTCTTCTTACTAAACTTGGCCTTGTCGAAGTTGTACTCATCTCGCTCATCACCCCAAGCTTCGATGCTCGCAGTGACATTGGGATAACCTATAGCCAGGTTCTCGCCATAGGGTCCACCAGAGTGCTCAAAGTCGCAGTCATCGTTGTCATCGAGGTAGTCTGTTGCGAACTCCTCGAGCGTTTTGTTCCATTTTAGTGCTGTTGCGTTGTGTTCCTCGCGATAGAAGTTGGTGCTGTTGAGGACAGCTGATGTGAAGGATTTGCCTTCCTTGTATTCAGGCTCATTGGAGGGGATGGATACTGGAGCTGTGATCGTGACATCGGCAGCGAGACTTGAGCCGACGAGGAGGGCGGTAAGTGGAAATGATAGGTTTTTCATGGTTGTGAGACGTGAACGGGTGGTACGGTATGGGTCGTGTAAGTGGTGTCACAAGAACAAGTAGCCCGCTGCCTTGGAGCTATTTAGACACGAATGCAAAAAAAAAGTAAACGATACGAATCACAAGTGTTGTTCTAGAAAGTCTGATCACAAAGAAACCACAGGATGATTGAAGATTTAACTCTATTCTTTGTCCGTCTCAGCCTGATTTACCATCATCTTGGCCTTGGAACTGGCCTATGACGTATGCCTTTTACCGCCAATAGCTGTACAGCACATGGCTCAGCTAACCCTAATCTTGATTGATGACGAGGGACAAGGCTGGGCAATTGCTGGCCATGAGTGAGATACAAACTGAAGCTATTCAGTAGCAGTATATAGAGATGTAGGCGATGTGAAACTTTTAGTGGAGGTTCAACCGTCAGTCTTTAACAGTCATAGGTTATGCAAGACCTCGATTGATTTGAGACGGTGTCGAACTGGAGGGGTGGCCGTTTCTCGATCCCCCACCATCAGCGTAAACTACTGGATACAGCTTGAGAAGGACGGCAATTGGCGCTTAACCAGACCATTGTTGACTGATTGACGGACCTGACCTGTTCATCTCAACATTTGCTGTCATGTCTACCTCTTGTCGTCAATTGATCACAGTGCTTACTCGAACCCCCACGCTATTACTACTCAAAATCCGCGGTCGTTGACGTGCATAGCCGATTCCATGGAGGTCAAGAGCATCACAGCAACCGATCCAAGGCATGACAGGTTCCCATCCGATAATAGGCATAGGCAATAGAGAGTGTGACTCACCGGATGATTAGTCCGAGAGAGGTTCGGCTGAATCTACCGTGCCATACCGTACCGTACCGTATGTACAGTTTCGTCGTATCGTATCGCATGCGCATTATACCTTACCGTACCGAGTATACAATCTAATTCTGTTGCCTTGTCTGTCCTCTCTTGTCCTGTCCAGTCCCACTCCTGCGCGTACTCGTCGACTCATAACGCACTCGTGCGGATTCTAGTGGTCCCTTCTCACCACAGCCGAGTTCTAGATCCCACCGTGAAAGTGGGCTATCGAAAACGGTAGCAAGAATAGAGTCTGGTTCTCAAACGTGTATGGCCGATGACCGGTCATGATTGAGCGATTAATTCTACAACGAGTCTCTGTGTAACCATCGACGAGTTCCTGAATGGCTGAGAATAGTTCATTGAAACATGAGCTCCAGTCCAAGCATAAACGCCCGCTCTCTCTCAAGAGGCAAATAGACACAAGTGCCGGTCCTCTTCCCGTGCGTAGACAACCAATTCACTGCAACCCCCAACATCGTCACGTACGTCAAGTCGCATCGCAGATCATCGTTAACAGAAATTATTAAGCAACCAAAACAAGAAACTAGCATCAAAGGCAAAAAGCGAAAAAAGCTCCGACCGATGCTGCGGCAATTATGAGATGTTCCCTCTAAACCGCTAATGTAATTGTTTGTTCAACCGTCATGCCACCATGCCACCCAAAAAGACATAGCGATATCCACCCCCAAAGGAAAAAGTAGAAAAAAAGGTATTAAACCAGACTTGATTCGCTCAGAGTTGTTCAGGACCCTGCTGATCATCTCGACGTAGGCCGTAGATCTGTATGCCAAAGGACTTTGTCCGAGTTTGGGCATTCGCACGCCTGCAACCAAGTTTTTTCCTACTGCTTTTCTTGTTCTTCTAGTTAGTCAACTTCGTGAGCGCCACCATCGCCACTGAAGTGAACAAACAGCCAACAATCAGTTGATGTGATGACCTGCAGAACGAGCAGTGGGGACCAGTTCAACGAGAGAGGAATGCATAGCCGCTTCCTGGAATATACCGGTGGGCAAGCCAAGTTAGTATATTGCTTACTGGCTGTAACATTACGTACAGTACGCAGGCAGATGAACCATAACATTATGTATGTTGCATTGTCGAATGTGATAAGATTCTCGCTGCATGATTGTCTTCCGGGCCGAAGATTAACCATGCAATTCCAGATGCTGAGGTATCATTGGATTACGGATACATCTTTGGCCACATGGCTGAGGTGGTCTTCGGCCACGATACCCTCCAACCTCCAACCGCCGATTCTAACCACTCACTCTACGGAACCTTTCCGCTGGGGGGCCCAACCCCAGACTTGGCTGATTTGTCTGTGCTGAGCTAGCAGACGAGCCGTACTATGGTTAAACTATCCGCGATAGATCCAAAAGGGATCTTGACTTCTCTCATAGATAGATACTGTATCGACCGCAGCGCAAAGGTCAAGATACCCCTTGAATTGCAGGGTCACCGAGCCTGTAAAAATAACTCACAGGGACTTGAACTGGATCACCATCCAACGTCCTGGTCAGGAAAACGCCACAGGCCCGCCGTTCGTGGGCAAACTCAAAATATCTCATGTGTGTGGCAGCCCCTGCGTCTTCCCGAGGTCCTTGTACGGACGGATGTACAGCTCCAAACAAGTACTTGAATGGTGCTTCGATTCCATGACTTGGGAGGACTCCCATGATGCAACTAAACTGAATCAGACTATGCCTCGCTCCATCCAATCTGACAATCTTTGCGGCCCGGTCGTTGGCTCTGCTCTTCAACAGGCACTACGCATTACCATTCAAATGTTTTTAGCTTACCGACCCCATGGCACTCATTAGTCTCAGTGTTTAGCGCAGACACTGTCTGTGACCTTCTCTAAACCATTTCAAGGCATTCCTCGCCACAAGGAAGAATCAAGTCAGCTTCTGGATCTCTAGAATGCTAACATCAAAGCTTCGCCTATATTCTTCGGACAAGTACGGGGCTATCAGTATCCACCGGTATCCTCAGATCGCCAACGAAGCGCCTCCTTACAACGCAAGTTGTTCTGCTTTTCGATTAGCTACAAGGCTAGCTCAGTGTGGCTCCGGGGACCTCCTGAGCCTCAATTACGGCAATAACAAGCAAATGGGATTATCCGTCAGCTCTGATTAATAGCTGCTAATGAGTGCCAACGTACAGTACAGTAGCACGCACTCCAATTAGTTGGTGATCCGACCGGGACCCTCACAGCACCGAGACTTCAGGTCTAGTCGCCAATGAAGAGGTTGCATGCGTAACCTTTAGAGCTTATGGTTCGTGACCTCGAATCTTAGTCGCTCTTCCCGGGACAGGCAAAGGATGTGACAGCCTCGAGAGCACCGCAGCATCCGAGGACGCGTCAAGGCGGGCGTTGGCGAGCGCCGAGAGAATTGCTGCTTGTTAGCTTCACTTTTTTTGCAAGATCAGCCATTTGATCTCGGGCTCCTCATCTCATCTATCCGTAATTTCATTTCGTTTCCAGCTCTTGTCATGCCTGACGCTGCCGCAAACAGCAAAATCTGGGGAAGTCAGGGATGGGATGCTGGAAGATGGTGTGTGCGCCGTCAACTACAAGGGGCCCTGCCAACTAACGCAACGTCTGGGGGGCCGGCCCCAGATTCTTCTCCTTCTCCATGATCCATCCGTCCAACCATCCAGTATGTATCAACGGAGAGAGCCTGGGGGGGGATCCGGGCTTGGCTCCGCTAAACAGAATTTGGGGTAACTAGAGAGCACGGTGACTGGGGGAAGAGACCACCAGTGAGTACTGTGCGAAATTGCAGAGCTGAAATCTCAGATGACTTGGCCCAATAGGCGATGTCTTGGTTCTAATGGCTCAATTGTCCGACTGGCGAGTACGGAAAAAGTTGAACAAAATGGCGTGCAGGGGTTGCGTTGGAACTTGGAGCTAGACCAAGACTCAGGGCGTTGAAGGGAGGTTAAAAACGTGGAAGAATTGGTCAATGTGCCTAATATTGGGTAGCCTGAGGCTTCGTTGGTCAATCCCAGAAGCTGGTCTCACGCGCATAAGCGCGTGGTGTGGCAGACCTTTTTCGTTGTCAAATTTTTCGATTCGATCTCTGAAGCAAGATGATGAAATTGTCTCTTGTCTCTCAGAGAGATGATATCAATCTCGACACAAAGCGTCAGAACACGACTCAGCCGTCACAATAGCCGCATTCCTTGGCTATTTGGCACTTTGGAATAGCGTCATGGTGATTCAATTTGGCCCAGTCTTGTACCTTAAACGACCGACATCGCTCATTTGGACTCGAGACCTCGAAATGACAAGCACCCAATCCCAATCCCGAATGGGTTGCAGGAGCCTCTAGCTGTGGGCCACGGCTGCACCTGACCCCCTTAACCCTTGAATCGAATGGAGATATGCCTCTTTCTGGAGTTAGGATTCCTCGATCAAGGCCTGTCCTGTGCGGTCTTGTGTGTGTGGTCTTGTCTGTCTAGGGGGTGAAATAAGACATCTGACGCTCCTGACAACAGACTCCCTACCCCCCTAATAATAAAATCTCTCTATTAATAACAACTTCTTCAGATACGATTTTTATATCATTCTAAGGGGAATTTTTAAGCAGTTCTTTTTTAATATAACTAGAAATTAATTAAATACCCTAAAAAAGGCAAAAATTTAAGGTATAATTAAATTTTATAAATTTCAGGGCTTACTATATAAAAAACAAGATATTACTAAGTTTTTTAATACTATAAGAGATATAGTTAACTATATTAAGTATATAGACTGTCTATAAACCTATAAAAATAACCTTAATATTAAGGAAACCTATAGGAAAAAGAGGAAATATACTAAAGAAGTCCTTAATAAAATAGAATATATATATAAGGAAGAGGGTTTTAAAAGGAAAAGACTAAAATATAAAGATATACTAGCTATAGCTAGGATTAATAAAGATATAACTATTTAGATATTTTAACTAAATATAAAGAAAAGGAAACTAAATAAAAAGCAGGTTAAGATAGTTAACTATATTTTTTAAGACCTTATAGATAAAAGGAAGGACTTTATAGATACTAAAAAGGAAAAAAGACTAGACCTTAAAAACTAGGAAGTTATCTTTTTCTTTAATAAAGTCTACTTTAGCTATAATAATAAGTAATAGGCTTAGATTATAAGAAAACCTAGGACTTATAATAACCTAGGTTATCTTTAGGAATAGAAAGTCCTTAAGGAAAAGGATAAAAAGAGATAGTATATCTAGGGAGCTATTAAAATAGGATATAAATCTCCTTTAATCTTCTATAATATTTATATTAATAAGAATAGTAAAATAAACTAATAGACTTATAAATTAATCCTTAAAATATATATTAAGCCTCTTATTAAAGAAAGCTACTACTTTATCTTAAAAGAAAATAATAATTCTAGCTATAATCCTAATAAAAAGTCTAAGATAGCTAAGTAAAAAAGGGAAAACAGTTTTTTATACTATTTTAATTATCTAAAAAGCCTAGACCTAGCCCTTATTAAGAATACTTAAGGTTTATTAAAGAATAAAATAAAAAAGGTCTTTATTTAAGATAATAATAAAATTAAAAAGGTAGCTATTAAGTATTAGGATAAGATCCTTTAAGCTTTAATTAACTAACTTATCTATTTAATACCTAACTATCTTAAAAAGTGTATTAAATTAGATAAAAAAAAGATAGGCTATTAAAGGAAGCTTTACTAATTCTAAAAATATATAATTTATATAATAATTAATTTTATTTAGTATTATTATAATTAATTAAAGATAATTATCCTTATAGTATTGTAGTATTATAGTGTAGGTCAGAGCGTCAGATATCTTATTTCACCCTGAGGTCTGTCTGCGTCTGGCTCGTTTATGCTGTATGGTGACGACAAGAGAAAGGGAATCACTGCATGCCCAGTCCCTTCTCCAAATCGTTAGGGCTGATTCAGATTCTAAATCCTGTTTCAGTCAAGAAAAAGTCCCCGACCATCATGGATTGGAGACCCTTTGGAGAGGGAGACTGAGCTGCTGGGACTAAATACTTCAAGCCCAGCAATGGGGTATCATTCCTCACTGGTTCAATGCTGCGTTGCTGATACTAGATCCTCGATAGCTCTTGACATACGTCCGTGTTGGTTCCAATGTTGCAGAGGGTTACAATTTGCAGCATCCAGCTCTCATTTGCCAAGTAGTAACTGTACGTTCTTGGCTCGATAGTGGACCATATCTGCATCTGTAATGCATTGACATTTCTTCCGATTAGCCCGATTCCACTTCAAGATGCTAGCTGGGACGCCGCGTCGACGGGAAGAAACTCTCGAGGGATTAAAGAAGAACAGTGGCATCGTCAATAAAGGCTCTGTAGCAGCCGATGTGGGACCTTGGACGGAGACTCAGCAGTGGACTCAAGTCCAAGGCACCAGCACCTATCTGATGCTGGATTCTGCACTCTGCATTCGTGCAGCCTGGGGATTTACTGGTAGGATCACTCAAGTCCCACCGTGATGCTTGGCACATCTCGGGGGGCTGTGCAGCGGGTAGACTTGGGTCAGGGGCAAGGATCACTCTGGGAGCCTGTGTCCAGAGCAAAGGCCAAGTCAAAGCAGACCAGGCTAAAGATAGCGAGTTGGAGAAGCTCTGGGAGTGCGTCGATGACATGACGTTTCATCTGAGAATCTCATCTCACTCGATGTGAAAGAGCCTCAGAGTCAACCTAACCGCTAACCGTTGACACCTCAAGTGCTTATGGCGCAACCCGCCAAGCTGATAACCTCGTGATTGCGAAGTGCTAATCCAAACCAGCCAACATGTGAAGAGAAGAAATTGGGTGTTTTAGAGACATGCTTGAATCAAACATAATTATCCACCGAGAGTTGATTGAATTAAGAGGCTGAGAAGTTATGAACTGCATGGCTTGGAAAATGTCCCCTTTTGCTACTGTGCTCACGTACTGTACACAAGGAGAGACGAGGTGTCTGGTCAGTGATGTTGGTGCTTATCTAGAAGATCACCGCGGACATACATGAGCCCGACGTCCGTGGCTAATGCAGAGAAACTCGCAGGCGTCCAGAATGGTCGTGTTCCTGGATCCTCGGTGAACTAGCTGATCAATTGGAGTGAAGCATTCGAAGCTGGCGCGAGTTGAGAGCCGTGTGGTAACGATACCGTTGAGCATGGGAGGCCACACATTCCTTGTGTTCGGCGTGGCAAGATGGTCCTGTGACTGCAGTAGCGACATGGCTCGTGGTGTGTTGGACAGGGATCAAGGGCTCTCTGCAATTGAAACCCCATTCGTGCTCTGCGCCAGAACAAGACCTAGAGCCCGTCTAACGATGAATGCTAGCAGCCCGTCTCAGGGCATGGCTTGTCTCTCTGCCGCGGCGGGCGTTTGATGGATGGACGCTCATCATTTCACCAAACTCAAGCTGTCAATCCAATCAATCTGGCGGTGAGCGAGAATTGTTCGCCGTTTCGGGCTGCGAGACAAGATTCGGATAGTTTGGCACCGCTCGAGGGTCCGTCGACGGCAGTGCTGGTCTACCTATCACTGTATCCGCTACTCGCCTCACCACTAGAACAGGCAGTACGTAGCGCAGATACGTACGGTACATACATAGGTAGGTAGGTCGGTTCAGTCGAGTCTGGTAAGATAGCCTCATCACCCCCGGGATAGGATGGATCTTGCAAGCTGTGCTGGGTGCAAGGTTGGCAGTGACCCTAGCTACAGTACAGCAAAACCCCTGGACAAACGCAGTGATTGGATTCGCTGGAGCTTGTCTGATGCAGAACCAAGACCTGGTCCCTTTGGCTTGCGTGCAGGTGGATCGGGGCGTAGCAAGCATCGAGGCATCTCACTCTGGTCTGGTCTGGCCCATTCTCTTGACGTCTCATCGGATGAGACCATCCCCGGCAGTTTGTGGGAGAGAACAACTCAACTCACTCAGGGCCAGGCAGGTCAACAGTCAGTTGGGTGTGGCATTCCTCTCGATGATTTGCTGGTATATAATATCTAGCACTGAGAGAAGATACCTTATCCACGGGCCTTGGACCTTGGACTGCATGTGTGACACAACAACGTGCGGCCCCATGCCCTAACGAGGTATCTACCAGAGACAGTAAGGGTCAAGGGTCTGCGCACGGTCCTTTTGAAGATTGATTCTGACTCTGACTGCCTTTATCAGGTCTCGAACAACTCGAGGTATTACTAATAATTGGGTTGTCCAATGTAAGGGACGCTCTGCCGTGATGGGAGATTTGCATTGTGGTCATGGTCTTTTTGAAACAGACTAGACAGTGGGCTCGTGGATCACGACAACGTCTTCTCGGTGGTAATTGCTCCTCTGTACGACCAAACCACAAGTCGTACAGGACACGACAAGACAAGGCAATTCTCTAGAAGTTCTAGGGTCAGAGTGGCAAATGTTCTGGACGGAACGAAGAACACTGATGAGGCTGAACAGGCCGATCAGTCAAATGCCAAATGACACTTGGTTTCCACCAGGAGAAAAAAAAGAAAGTTCCGTAGAAGCGACAATCATCATTGAGGGTCTTGCTGATGTTGTCTGATAGGCAGAGAGAGTCTAGGGCTTGGCTGCCACAGACACACCTCACCTCACCTCGAGCTACGTACGTACGTACGTGAAACGCACGTTGGGCTTATAATTGGCTCTGACAACGGCATATTTTCTTGTGGCAGAACACATGACCTCGAGATGCGGATACTCATATTGTGCTTTCTCATTTCGCTCTGAGAACGCATCATCTAAAGTCAGGTCAAGTCGAGTCAAACCAACAGGACAGTCTCACCCTCGTCTAGTTAGGTTAGTCGTTGGCCGAGCCGTGAGCGATATACTCCCTCGCACAGTAGCAGATAGGTACCCAGACCCTACAGTGAAGACAGACCCAGGACCCTAGGTATCGACGCTAAGAGCCACAGGCGATTTGATTGGGGTGGACCCGCCCAGGCCCCAGTCCGACGACTTAGGTTTGTGCAATCAATCAGCTGGGAGCTCGAGAATAGAGGCAATTGATCGACTGATTACGGCCGAATAACTTCCAATTTGATGCTCATGCTTGCTAACGTATCAACCTAGCGGAGGTTGTGATTCACTTCCGGACTTATTGCCGACGACAATTATAAAACGTAAAACAAGAAATCGTATCAAATAGAGAGACTCGCTGCAGGATTGGGTCATAATCTCCTTACCCGCCCAATACGTTATGGCTCCAAGCAGCCAAGAGTCAGTCAGTCGAATAAGCAGAGCCAGCCTCTGCTGAGAGATCATTCCATCGCGTGTAAGAACAGACTATCTCTGGCAAGCGTCACGGAAGGCGTCCTCACAAAGGCGCCATGCCATCATCCCTAGACGTGAGTTGCCGAACTGGAGTTTCGGGTTAATAAAAGCCGCAGACAAAGACGAAATCAATCAGTCAGGATCTCAACAAACAAACAAACAAACAACACAACACAACACAACACAACACAACAACAGTAGCGCTTAACATCATAGAGGTGGAACAGGCGATTAGTCGAACGTTCATTTATCTCGCCATAATCATATCGGGCGAAATAAATACATAGTAATAATAACACCAGCAGAAGCTCCATATCTGAATGATGTTGTTGCCTCTGGGCGTGGCTTGTAGACACAACGAGATTCCCCAATTGGGAGCTCTGCAGAACGGACAGCGACTAGGAGCTGCTGGACCAATCCTACGCTGGTGTTTCTAGACCTGGCTCATCGTCATGTTCCAGCAAGATTAAGCGCCAGGATACGAACAATAGTCACTACGAGAGATCGAGGTTGGTAGAGATAACAAAACAGACGAACAAGGAAGCATCGACCGGAAACGGTCCTCGATAAATAATAATTATCTGTTTTGGAGGTTTCGAACCAAAGTTAGGCCGTGCCAGTGACGCTAGTAGAGACGGCTCCAGTGTCAAAGCGAGCTACCGATGGATCTAAAAAGCCATGGCCACTCGTGTCTTAGACCTCAAAGACAGCCCCAAACAACATTCAAGGGTCCTTCCGGTTCCTTCTTTTCCCTCCGAGTCCCTTTCAATCCAGCGCATGAATTGAATTCGAACGTTACATGGCTGTTCTGCAGTCGGGATGCTGCAATAAAATCGTCATTCATCACACCCCAGTAGCTATTTCGAGTACACCCGACTCCAAACTCCAATTATGCGTATGCAGTCCCTACAGCCCGGGGACGCACAGTGCATACTCGGTCAGTTGAACTCTCAGCCCTGGCGCAGCCATCAACTACCTCGTTGTGTTTGCAGACGTACCTTGAATACTGGCGCAGAGTGCCAAATGCCGTGGCAAGGCGATGGGCAGCGCAGTTCGGGTACCTATTATGCTTTGTAATGCGAGGGTTCCTGAGCTCTATATCAGGAGGAGTTATGACTCAAGTTAAGTTCTCAAGAGTAAAGTAGCTGAAGGGTAGAACCTGAAAGTAATATATCTGGTACCCTGGCAAGCCGGACCACTCAGTCAATTGACCGGCTTGCCCAGTCATCCATATCTAGCCGTGGCTCGGCAAGTACATGCTTACAGCACATTTGCCGCGTGATGTGACAAATATTCACTGGATAGAGCTGCTGTGCCTTTCGTCACCAGAGCTTTGAGCATAGAGTCTGAGAGGCGGCCATAAAGTCAATGAGGAAGTTCCCTATCGAACAAGGCCTACCACGTATGTATAAGGCGTGAAATCTAAGCCATCCCACCATCACGAGGCAGACGCACGAAGGGTAAAAGAAGGACGACTAACTTCGTACACGTAGGTATCCACCCATCCACGATTGGAGCATCTATGAGCCTCAACTGGCGCAGGTAAACACATCGGAGGATGGTCGATACAGCCTGAACCTATGTCTTTGGATGACGCAGTTGAGGCGACTGGCGACAACCTTTTGGGCGTGAATCCGAGTTATGGCATTTGAGCAATTGGTTGAGTTGAAAGGTGGATGATGAGGTGGACAGAAGAGCTTCTGAACAGCCTCAGCCGAGATGCGTTGACGTGAAATTCGGGTTTCATGACACGTTCATTGAGAAAGAGTTGGTTGAAGAAGCTGTTTATTTAGAACCAGATTTCCGTGATCAACATACCATTTGCTTTTGCTCTCTACCCCCTGAAATCTTTCTCACTCTTGATACAATCCAATCTGGAAATCTGGCTGACTGACTGTCTCGTCTCTCTTCTTTTTACTCCGAGCGAACTACGGGAACTTGATGCGCCCCAGGGAACCTAGTCTAGCCTACCTTAGCGCTCCATAACGGCAACGCAAACGCAACGCAACGCAACTGGAGCCACACCCCCAGGAGCAAAAGAACAGGGAAGGTCCAAGGTCCATCCCTTACCAATTCTGATTCAACAAGACCGTGCACAGTATCACTAACACCGTGCTCCTGTTCTGGGCTGCTCCTAGGTCGTCAGGTTCAGGTATCCTTGCCTGGGCCCTTTTTCGGCGCCAACCTTCCTTCTTCCACTGCACTTGCCGCCAGTGCCTCCAACTCTCTTTCTCTTTCACTTTCCTCAAGCAGTTGCTGCTTCGCCTGTATGTTCTAAACGACCATCTGAATTGCTTCATTTTCTCTTCTCTCTATACAAACAGAAGAATATGCCCTCATCGTTTATAGATCGCTCATTTCATTCAATCTAAACATCTATCCCTCTCCCTCTCCCTCTATATTTACCTACCTTACTTATCTCCCCTCCCCCCACCAAAGAGTGACGAACCACGCCCGCCGCCCACCAAAACCTCCCCGCCATCCATCCTATCGCACTCAATTCTCGTCCAACCTTGTGCCCCGCGACGAAACACTTTCTGCTTCTGCGAGTACGACAGGTCCAAAATCTTCGTCTTTCGACCCTCGCGAATGCGAATCTGACCGATCCGACCTGCCATGGTGATAAACGACTCTGGCATTAGAGTCTCGCGTCCCAATCTCGCCATGACCGCTCCCGCACCGACAACCACCGCCGCCACAGGCACCGCCGCGCCCTCCACCACTGACGATACTGGTGAGCTATCCCGCCTTCGCCGGCATTGCCCCTCGTGTTTCTGAGCTCGACTCGACCCGCACCGTTGCCGCAACAGGACCTTGGATACAAGACTTCGATTTATACATGCTAACACTCGTAGCATCTACTATCACAGTCAACACAAAAGCGCCTGCTAATAATTTCCCTCCCGCAAAGACGGACAAGCCACGTCCTCACGTCTGCACCACTTGCCAGCGTTCGTTCGCCCGATTGGAACATCTCAAGCGACACGAACGCTCCCACACTAAGGAGAAACCCTTTGAGTGTCCCGAGTGCTCAAGATGCTTTGCCCGCCGTGACCTTCTGCTGCGTCACCAGCAAAAGCTGCACCAGACTTCGACCCCGTCGTCCCGTCCTCGTAATCGTCGTGAGTCCACAACCGGTGTCGCTCCTGGTCAGAGTCGTGCCCGAAAGAACAGCGTCGCTGGAGCCAACGCAGCTGCCGCTGCCGCTCCGGCTTCAAATGCCTCAAACACCATGCGACCCCGAGCCAACACCCTTGGGCATATCGACGCAATTTCTCTCAATATGGCCAATGCCACTGCCAATTCTTCCGTGGCTCGTGGGGCCGTTGTTCATGGTCATAGTAGACACCCCAGCCTCGCTGGCTTTCCAGTCCACGCCATGGATCCTCTCTATGGTGGCATGTCCGCTGCTATGGGTCAACGAGCTATGCATCCTGGCATCCCTAAGCTGGAGACAGGAGCCTTTAGTAACCTCGACTATGTTAACCCTCTCAGGACGGCCCCGATGTCCTTCAACGAGTTCGATTTCGACACCATGCTCTTTGGGACAGCCACGACAGTAAACCCAAACAATCTCCATTACAACGACTCACCACAGGTGATGAACATGGAAAACTCGCCCTTTGGGCACTCGATGAACGACATGTCTGCGAACCCCCAGTTCGACGACCCCGTTGACTGGTTGACTGGTTTTGAGCAACAGATGTCATTTGGGAACGAAAATGTGATTGATGATGGATCGAGTCCGTCTGCAATCAGCACGACGAGTCAGAGTGGGATTAGCGATGTTATGTTGGATGGGTCGAATCATCCTGCGCCGGCTGGAACCAGTACCATGTGGTCGACATCTGTGATGGCTCCTCCACAGATGCCCCCGAACCCTTTTGCGATGGAAATGAATGGCACAGTCTTCCCGGATCTCCTTAGCGGAGCACCGTTATCACCTCAGCCAGCTACTCAAAAGATGAATGACCCTTACTTCTCTACGCCTCCACCCTCGCTGAGCTCATTGAGTCCCTCTGTTGTGACGGGACTCGGCACCCAAAACATTAATCAGACTCTTGGCTTCAACGCCGGCCCGGAGACGCCATCTTCTCTAAATGGGGGCAACCACGGCGCTTCGCCAGTGAACACCATTACAGATGCTACCCGGCATGCCATCGTGAACATCCTGTCCCAGTGCCTACCCTTTGGGGGTCGTAAACATTCTTTTACTTCTCAAGGATCACCTCAGTCGCCACTTTCCCAGTCTGCCAGCAATGCCGCCTCGTCCCAAGCAGCTAATCTGCCCAGTACTCAGGACCTTCAGCGATATGTCGGTGCCTATCTAGCATACTTCCACCCCCATTTGCCTTTTCTTCATCTTCCTACTCTGTCCTTCGATATGCCCATCTCTGCCAATAGTCGTCCAGGTGTAGGTGGTAGTGGTTGTCTGATATTGTCCATGGCTGCTATCGGCGCGCTCTACGAGATGGATACTGCCCAATCCCGAGAGCTGTTCGAAATGGCCAAGAAAATGATCTTTTTTTACCTTGAAGAACGTCGAAAAGCCGATGTCCGAAAAGCAGATCTTCGCCGAAGTACCCCAACTGACCATAGCAATGATAGCGGCGCTCACACTCCCGTGTGGCTTGTGCAAGCCATGCTCCTAAATGTTGTATATGGCCATAACTGTGGCGACAAGACTGTCAGTGACATTGCTTCGACGCATTGCGCCGCCTTGGTCAGCCTTGCACAAGCAGCCGACCTCTTGAGGCCTAATCGCCCCAGCGCCTCTGACGGCCAGGATGGTCAGATGAGTGATGACCGAAACTGGAACACGAATTTGGAGCCCGATCAAGCAGAGTGGCTGCGGTGGAAGTCTGGAGAAGAACGGAAGCGAACTCTATATGCCGTGTTTATACTTTCCAGCCTCTTGGTTTCGGCCTACAACCACACACCTGCGTTGACAAATTCAGAAATCTACCTGGACCTCCCTTGCGATGAAGAGTTCTTCTCAGCTGAGACGAGCGCAGTCTTTCACTCACGCGGTGGAGCCGAGGCTGCAAACCACAACCGCATGACATTTCACGATGCATTGGGTGACCTCCTTCACGTCAATGAGAAACAGCATCAATTCTCTTTTGGTGGACAGTTTGACAACGATGGAAGCGACCCGATGAGTGCACCTCTTCGACCCAGCACATTCGGATCTCTGATACTTATCAACGCATTGCACAACTATATTTGGGAAACGCGACAAAGACATCACAACAAAACCTGGACAAATGAAGAGACAGAGAAGATGCACCGGCACATCGAGCCTGCCCTGAAGGCGTGGCAAGCGGCCTGGGCAAGCAACCCTCATCACAGTGTAGAACGTCCCAACCCTTTTGGTCAAGGCCCTCTGTCAGCTGATGCGATCCCTCTGCTCGATTTGGCGTATATTCGGCTTTTCGTCAACCTTTCACGCTCAAAAGAGAGGTTTTGGCAAAGAGACTGGGACGGGATGGCTGAGGAGCTTTCTCGCGGAAATGAGATCGTTCAGCATGCTGAGCAATCACCGATCTCCAATTCTGAGTCTGGAAGTGCCGAACCTTCGGATAACTCAATCAATGGCTCAGGCTTCGTGGAAACGCCTGCGACACAGACGTCATCGATGGACTTGTCCAATATTAAGCTTCCTCTACGGCCAGTATCCTCTAGTATGTCGAGTCACACTACATCTCGTAGAGAGAAGCATCTTCGGAAGGCGGCTTTCTACGCCGCCGACTCCCTGGCCATGTCGGATAAGCTCGGTGTGACCTTTGCCGACTTCACAAGCAGGGAACTTCCTCTTCAGTCTGCCATGTGTGCATTCGACTGCGCCCAGGTCCTTGCAGAGTGGATTGCGACGTTGCAGGATCGTGTTGGCTGCTATCTGGGGATCCTTGGACAGGATCAAGTCAATCTGTCCGAAGTCCCCGCCATCATGCTTCTGGAGGAAGAAGATGTGAAGCTACTGGGCAAAGTCCAAGAAGTGCTATCATCAGCAGAGATGAAGATGAACATGGAGCTTGTCAATGGCATGAACGGCCAGGAAGCCAATCTGGACTTGGGTGGGCACAACGGCTACGCTGCCAAGCTACTCCGAATCACTGCATTGATGCTTGATAAGGCTGCAGTGTGGCCAGTTACACGACTCAAAGCTCGATGCCTAGAATCTCATGCAAACTTCATGCGAACACGGGCTGAGAGGTCCATCATGCCCCAGCAAAACATACACGTGTAAGAACAGATGTAGGAAAAGAGCATCTTTAAAATTTTGTTTCTTTGGAACCGAGTATCAGCATTCACGAATCACGTTGAGATGCATGGAAGGACATGAAGCGATGCTTGTTTATGGTTAACAGCAAACTCGAGCAATGGCTTTGGGTCCAATGAGATCTTTCATGTGAGCATCATACACAAAAGTCTATGCTCTGTTTATGCTTGCAAAATTTTGTTTCCGGTCTTTGTTATTCGTATGATTTGTCGGTTTTAGCGTCAGGGGCGTTTGGTGGCTGCCTTGTCAGCAGCTCCAATATCGTCACAATTGGTATTGGAAGCTTGCGTTTTATAAGCTTTGCTTGCTTTGTTATCGTGAAGAATTGGCAGGATTTGGGCACGAATCGCACATGATAGTGCCGTGATGGAAGATGGATATGAATTCGCCAGAACGACTAGTGTTTGAAAGGATACGCAACGATTGTTGTCGGCACACACACACACACACACACACACACACACACACACACACACACACACGTGTCATAACAGCATTCAAACTTCAACAAGGAGAATGCCATTCGACAGCGAGGTCCACGAAATATTCTGGAAGCTCTGGGAGGGAAAAAGTGAAAGCCTCAACGGTTTTGATCGCAGGACGCGTACATATACATGTACTTATGGACGGCTGCCTCCCATGTACCTTACCCAGTTAGCTCTGTAGCCTCGAGCTATTTAAGTAAAATAAGAAAGTGTGTACGTTTGGATTTTCTGTGCTTGGATTTAAGTGAAGACTCTGTAAGCGATGTAATGTGATATGATGAGACAGGCTGGCCTGGCCATTTGAGACAAATTATCACACAAACACTCGTATAAGAGATTCTCTTGCGAAACTGGAAAACTAAGATGAGCAACTTGACTTTTATTGTTGCCTGTCTGAGGTAGGTATGGATATTAGGCAGATATGAGACATTATGGCGATTGCCTGTTAATAAGAGTCAGTGAGCGAGGTGAGTGAGGCATTAGCGGCAACAAGCAGATCCAATACCGGGGCATTTCTCCTCTCTCTCTCAGTCGCAACATCATCTTATTCTCGTCTCTTTAAGTTCGATTCCATCCTCAACTTCACACACAGAAACACAAAATGGCAGACAAACAAGAAACGAATCTTTGTCTCCCAGACTTGGACTTCACTTTCGACGAGTCTGTGGCTGAATGGAACGTCAATCACCGCGAGTGGCTGAAAACCCACGACAAAACTTGGGACTCGCTTGCAACAGGCGCCCTCGTCTTTGACACCTCCAACCGCATTCTCCTTCTCCAAAGAGCGCCGGACGACAGTATGCCTAACAAATGGGAGATACCAGGCGGTGCCTGTGACGACGAAGACGAAACTGTTCTGTACGGCTGTGCGCGTGAGCTTTGGGAGGAGGCAGGTCTGAAACTGCGACGCATTCGACGTGTTATTCCTGATGGGCCAAGTGGAAAACCTGGGGCTGTTTTTACAAACAGAACGGGGAAGAGGTTCTTTTGCAAGTTTAGCTTTGAGGTTGATGTTGAGGATGCGGCTGAGGTCAAGCTGGACCCGAAGGAGCATCAGGATTATGTTTGGGCGACGGAGGAGGAGGTCAAGGGGCAGAAGATGGGGGAGAGGGAGATACCACTGACGAATGCATTGATGGTGAGGTTGATTGAGAAAGGTTTTGCCATGAGGAGAGACGACAAGGGAGTGTGAGGATATGGCGCTGAGAGGCTTTGGCGTTGTTCAGTGATTATAGATGATATTATTATTAGAAGATAGTAATAATTCAGTGCAGCCTTGAAACTCCCCGATACCCGTTTTCCTTTTCTTTTAACCAGCGCCAGCCTAGGTATATTTTCCAATCTCCTCCATATGTCGTAATCCAAGCTCCGGTAACCATAAAAGAGACCAACGACACCCAATCTAGTCAAATTCAGATTTGCAAATAATGAGACGTATCCAGGAGCTATTCCAGAATTAAATGATAGTCCTGAGAGACAGCCACTTGCCAATGAGAAGAGCTCGGGCTGCAAAGTAGCAAGCTCCTCCAACAGCAGTCATGCCAGTGAAGAGACCAGCCAGAGCCTGAGGGCCCATGTTCTCGAGCATGGCACCACTTGTAGGGAGAGCGATGAGCAGTGCGAAGGCAGTGACAAAGTTCATCATGCCTAGAGCAACGGTTAGCTACATTTGAAGTTGACAGACGGTAGAGGGTAGACTTGCCATAATATCGACCATAGTCCTTGGCCTCGCATGTTTTACCCATACAGACTGTGATTTATCAGCGTGCTGCTATCAGCTATAACATAAGATACTTACCTGGGGTAATGGAAAGAAAAGACCCAGACCCAAATCCCCAGATAGCAGACCAGGCGTACAGAGCAGTAGCTGACTTGGTACCAAAAGGAACGAGCAGAGCCCCCATAAAAATGATGGTGAACACCAAAGTAGCAAGCAGTACATTGAAATGTCCAAGTTTGTCACCAATGATTCCGGGAATAACTCGGCCGAATGTGCTCGCCGCCCCGACAATAGAAAGAAGAGTATATCCATTCTCGGCAGTGAAGCCGACCCGAGTGGAAATGGACGGTAGAAGACCCGAGATACTGAAGATGACAAACTCAAACATAAAGATGCCCGCAGTAACAAAGCAGAATGCGGGCGACTGAAAGGCAGTCAAGTTGAGTGTCGAGCTCTTGGGGCTGGGCTGGCCATTTGTTGATGATTTGTAGATCTTGTTGAAGGTGGTGAAGCAGAGGATGGCAGGGACGAGAAGACCTGCTGATATAAACGCCATGATTCGCATTGACCATTGCCATCCTAGACTGGGATACGTTGACCGTAGAATAATTGGGAATATGACAGCGCCGATGGACGATCCTGCGAGTGTAATACCCATCGCGAGACCTCGCTTGCGGACAAACAGTTTTCCTACTATGGCGATGGCTACAACCATTGTCATGGCGGCACCGATGCTCCCGAATACTCCTAGACACAGCATGAAGTGCCAGTAGTTGCGACATTCAGCCATGAGCAGAAACATGGCCACGTAGAGAACTGCTCCAACAGGACCGATGATGTTGGGGCCGTGGACATCGACCATTGGACCGACTTGGACGTTGAGAATGAGTGAGAGGAAGAGAAATAGGCCGCTGATCCATCCAACTTCGCCTTCGCTGTAGTCGTGGAGTTGGTTCATGCTTAGATATGTTTGGACTGTACCTAGCGAGTTCATGAAGCCTGATCCATGGTCAGTTGATGGCCCATCTATTGGAGTGGTTGACTTACCGAATGTAGGTATAAGAGCCAGAAAGGACCCAAGGACGCAGATCCATGCACTAACCGTCTTTTCGACATCTTGTCTCGGGTCTGCATCAGGTTGTGCCTCAGCGTCTGGGTTGATGTTTGACACTGTCGCTGTGATGGGATCAAGACCGAATGACGCCCAGTTGCTGTTTTCCTGAAGACTAGTCCGTTCAACATTTTGCTCTTGCTGAGTTGAATCAGCCATGACTTTCATCTTGAATAGATTTTTGATGGGTTTTGCCTTATCAACAGAAGCGAAAAGGTGTCAGTCAAATATAAGAATTACACGGAAGTGGTCCCGTAACGTTAAATCTTTTTCTTTTCTCGCACTCTTCCCTTCTTCCACTCACTTACACCAAATAAACACGACTACACTAGCCAACGAATTAGGGAAACGGACTGCATTCTAGACTCCGCTCATGGCAGTTTCTAGCGTCCAAACCACGCCCTACGGACCTCCTCGACCGGATCGGAACTGGCTACCGATGGAGGTAAGGGGAGGGGGCCACTTGATAAGATCTCATATTACATGCGATTTATGGCTTAAGCGAATGGTTGCTCTCATTGTCGGTGAGAACATGGTCAGTGGCGCTGCGGGACCGGAACTTTGTGGAGTCGCCGAGTCTTGTCTTCGGGGGAAACCATATCGCAACTTTTGCATGAGGTTGCTGCTGCAATAGGGTCACTCACTCATTGTGTTGCGTTGCGTTGCGTTGCGGCTTCGGTGTGAGTTGCTCTTGCGACGTTTCTATGATGAGTCTACAAGCCCCCATACCCAAACCAAGACTCATCATCATACTATCATCATATGTCTTGTTCATCTAAGCTGTTCATATCTGAGTCATGGTCAGTTCAAGTTCAAGTCTCTTCTAGAAATGCCCCCATGTCTTGCTCCCCCTCGGTAAGCTATCTGCGATTCTGAGGTGACTTTGTGATACACACCACCATCAGCACAGCAGCTTAATCAAGACACCGATGTATTCTGACAAAGAGCCTCGAACTTCTCATAATACTGAGTAGCTATCAATACCAGGAACAGTCTTGCCCAAACTTTACCCCTCTTCAACTATGGCTGCTCTTCTTTATACTCTCCGTGACAATACCCTGTCTTTGAGAGGAAAGTAAGAGTGAAACACCACTCAGCCTGGCCAACTGTATTCGATCCCAAATAGTTATAGCCAATTCATTGGGCTTCTGCTGGCTCATCGCTTTAATGAGGGCAACGATCGGAGGCCATTACCTTATACCGAGTCTCCATAATCACCACAAACCTCAGTGACGGGGTCACACAAATGGTAACACCATGATAAAGCTTTTCTCGCCCTGCTTTACTACACACTGATCAAGAACAACATCGAAATCAGCGATGTCGCTTCACGTTCACTTCGTGCCTTTAAAAAGGACCAAATCTCAGGGGGTAAAGTATACTCTCCTTCTTTTGCACGACTTGATCAATCTCACAGCGCATCATTAATTACCGTGGCAATGACTCTGGACACGAATTCCCCCGATATCTATACTCTCTTCTCCGAATGTATCGCCCATTTTGATACAGTTGAAAGTGGCTTAAGGCATCAACCCGCCAAAGTCAAGCAGTCCTTGTCGTCGCGAGAAGATATCTCAAAAGCACGTCAGGACCTTTATAGATGGGGTATAAGTTATGGAGCTAATCGTCATCCAACATTTACCATATCCTTGGACTACAAGTTTCGCAACCAGGATTATACCAGATCGACAATTCTGTCACAGCTTGGGCACCTGCTCGAGGATCTGGAATCTTGTGAGTGGTGTTGTTTATTTTACTCAAGACCACCAATACTGATTTCATCATGCAGTTCAGAAGATATGTGATGGGGTGAGTTTACGGGGTGACGCCAGGTATATATTTGGAAGAGTTCAAAATGTGGTAGCTGAGTTGATACGCTTTCTCGGTCACCTACCAAAGGAACTATGGCTTGAGCCTGAGAAATGAGACCGCCATTCATCCACATTAACATATGCATATACAGTCATTGAACCCTCGTCACCACTTTGTCTGGCTAACGCAGAGTAAGTCTGAGATATGTAATTGATGGCATAAACGCCTTATCTATGTCTATTTGGAGGTAACACTTAACTAGCTGATAACCACTCTCTAAAAGCATTGTTGTTACTTCGTGGGTAGTCATAGACTCGTAATGTTGATACATGCTAGAGCCTCCTCTTCTGGCTCGTTGTTTTCATTCATATCTCTGCAATGGATGTATAGTGTCATGAATTATTTCTATAGCGCGGAATTACGTATGTGGAAGCACGCTTCATGCTGCTTGTCTGCCCTGTGGGCTTCCTCGATAACCTCCTCTGCCACGTCGGCCACGGTACCAAGGGGATCGTCCTCGTCGACCACCGCGGCCACCACGACGTGGGGTAGAGCTGATGACGTTTTCTCTGTGTTCCGAGATTTCGATCTTGCCGTGCTTGAGACCGTCCGTGGTGTTTGTTCCTGCAGTCACCCCATCTTCGCCTTGTGGATCTTTATTATTTGATGATGGGCAGGTAGCGCTTCGACCTGGCATGGTAAGTTCCGCTTTTTCTTGAGCTCTTTGTTTGTCGAAACATCGATCGATGGTGCTATCTCGGACCTTCGCCGCCCTGGAAACTGAAGAAACCGCTTGGTTGTGCTCCGCGGCAACAGGAATGTAGGATCCTGCACTCGCCTTCATAGGAGGCAATGTAACTCGACGATGCTTCCTATATCAGTGACAATGATCATAATATGTTACTCAATACTTACTGGAGACATCTGCTTCCCTGTCAACGAGAGGAGGAGCTCATTGTCAACGTCGGCTCCATCAGAGCCCTGAGATGCCTGAGATGGTTCGCTCTTCGACTGAGCACGACGAGAATAGTACGGCAGCTTGTATTCAAAAATTTGACTCTCTGCCGCGTCTCGTTCCTTAGTCACCCCTTCAGCTTCATCTCCACCTTTGACTAAAGCTAGGAGAGTCAGTGGAGTACAGAAATTTGGTACTTTGTACTTACGCTCCAATACTTTTGCTTCGTCAAGCTTTTTCGCTTGTTTGGTTTTCAGAGCACGATCAACGGCTGCCATAAATGCTCTCTTTTTCTCCCTGGAGTCCGTGGCTGGCGTTCTAGTGTCGCCGCTTCTCGTAATAGGCCGACCCTCCTATGGCCGGCCAGTCACGACTGTCGTCTTGAAGGTCTTCTCATCTTGGTCGGCAACCTCGTCAGACCACTGTCGGCTCGTTTGTGAGCTTACATTTATCAGTCCTTCTTGAGTGGTAGAGCTGTTCGATGCCTCGGAGGTCCCGGTCTCCATGGATTTCCTCATCTTGGCCAACCTGCGAGGGGTGAATGTAGCGGCAACAGGATTCAACCGGGTTCCCTGCAAGCAAAGGTTAGAATCACCAAAGACTATTTATCTTCGGCAGAAACTACCTCTTGCTTGCGATCTTGGGCAACGGAAGCATCCTCTTCGCTGGCTCTGGCTTCAGATGACTTCGGCTGCTCGTTGTTTGCTGTTGTCGGCTTGTTGACTTTTGATAGTTCGGTTCTGGTCTGCTCTGAGGATAGGTCGTTAACAAATCCTGCTTGGCCAGCCGAGGCATCAGCGTCTTCCTCCTTTGTTCGCACAAAGACCTGCTTTGACCAAAGATCGGCGTATCTCCCACCCGCCACGATCAATTCGTCGTGGTTCCCCTGCTCAAGTATCTCGCCATTTTCAACTACAATAATCCGGTCTGCGTTCATAATCGTTGAAAGACGGTGGCTTTGTGTATTAGCATAATCTGAAAGACACGGACAAGGGATAAACTTACGCGACGATGAACGTGGTTCGTCCCTGACACAGCCTCTTGAAAGATATCTGAATCTGTTGCTCTGTATCTGTGTCAACCGCACTGGTGGCTTCATCAAGAAGAACAATGTCCGGCTTCTTCAACATTGCTCGAGCAATTGCAATTCGCTGAAGCTCACCGCCAGACAGTTTTCTACTTAAGTCAGCGTATACTTCTATAGTAATGCCCAAGGTTCACTTACACGCCGCGCTCTCCAACCCGTGTCTTGTATCCTGTTGAGGTTAGCAATTGTTTGATATGTATCTCAGAGCTGTGACCATACCATGAGTGAAGCCTTTGATCTTATCATGAATGCAAGCGGCTTGACATGCTTCAAACACTTCCTCATCGGTCGCGGTTATCCTTCCATATCGTACATTGTTCATAATCGTGTCGTCAAACAGAATTGGATTCTGAGGAACGACTCCAATTCGATCGCGAAGACTGGTTAGTTGTGTTAGTGCCAAGTGTTAAAGTGTTTGAGTGGCCATTAGTTATGACCAGGTCTTACCTGAACAGATCAACATCTCGCACGTCTTGGCCATCAATGCAAATACGACCATCGCCCACATCGTAAAATCGATCAAGGAGCTTGATGAGGGTAGATTTTCCAGCTCCAGTGGCGCCCACAAAAGCAACTGTCTGACCAGCAGGAACATGGAAGCTGACATCCTTGATGATGCCCTTCTTCTTGTCGTAACTGAAAGAAACCCGCTCAAACTCGACCTCCCCAGCTACGAACTTCAACGGTCTAGCTCCCTTCTGATTTTCAACTGATGGCTGAGTTCTCATGATGTCCAGCAGGCGCTCGGCATCGATGAAATCATCACTTACGTTCTTTCCTAACTTCGCAAAGAACTGAAGCGGCGATGTCAATTGCGCCCAATACATCAAAAGCATTGCAAATTGTCCAGGTGTTGCGTGGCCTGCTCTGATACGGTAAACTGCCAGAAATGCGCTCGCGAGAAGACCAGATGTCAGAACCAGGGTTTGAAATCCGATTGAGATATACCACCCAAGCACATACTGCTGCTCTCTAAGCCAACGATTTGTGACTGCATTGGCGTGTCTATTGTCTTCGTAACCGATCTGATTGAATGCACTGACTGTCTGCCACCCAAGGAAGCCAGACTGGCGCACATAGTGTTCTTCATATAGTGCATTGACACGGTTTCGACTTGCAGCTTTGGAGTTAGCAACAAGTCTGCTAGCAATAAGAAGGAAAAATACACCGGTAGCCACGGTAATAAGTCCTTCGTAGGGCCCGAAGGTGATAGAAAGGTAGACAATAGCCACCCCCATATCAATGAGCATGGGCACGGCATAGAGCAAGACGTTCTCAATAACGTTGGAAACCGCACTGCCTCCATAGATTGCCATCATCATATCTGATGAGCTTTTTGAGTCGTGGAAGTCTGCTGAAAGATGCATCATGTGCGAGTAGGCTGCTCGTGTCAATGCGTCGTGGGAATAGTACTTAACAGGAACCCAGAGCCATTGACGAACTAGCTCGATACCCGACTCAGAAGCAGCTAAGCGGAGGGCAGCAAATACAAGAACCGAGATCCACGGATTACTGTTGCCAGAACCATTCAGGCTGTCCATGATAATGCCTGTCTGGCGAGGGATGAGTAGATGAAGAGCGTTGGATGCGAACAGGCATAAGCACACGGCCGCAGCACGAAGTTGCAGGCCAACATTACCGACGGGCCAGACGTATGGAAAAAGAATCTTGTGATGAGTCAGCGCAGTGCCCCTGACATAGTCATAAGCAGTGGTATCAGTGGGGAGGCTCAATTGGTGAATATGTGTATGCATTCTTTACTTACCTTAAAGCCTTTGGCGTACTCAAACCAGTTTCCACCTTCCTGGAACCTCTTCTTCATAGCCTCCTTAGCCTCTCTCTCTCTGCGTTCCCAGCTATACTCCGGGGCCTCTTCTTCTTCTTCTTCCTCGGCCTGGAGTGTCGACCCATACCCAGATTCCTGGCTGGTCGGACTATTAGGTGATGTAGTTGTGATTTTGGGCAACAATGGTTCCTGCTCTTCATCGGATGTCAATTTTGCAGAAAAGCCAACAGTGAACAAAATAGTGAGTGATATGAAAGACAGGCAACGAATGCTGATGCTAACGCTTATAAGGATACCGAAGACATCGAAAGGGGAGAAAAGTCTCAAGATAGAAGACAATACGGTGATTGCAATATCAAAAGACAGGCCAAGCAACCAAGACCCGATGAAAGGATAGAAGGGGCCCTCGTCAGTATCGAGGCAGTGACTCAGTTGGATCCCGAACGCCAGAACGCAAGCCAGATGTCCAATGATGATGTGATCCTCCGTTGGCCAGCTCTGTGAGAGGACTGCCCGGACCGCAAGCAGCAACAACTGGACAGTGTATGTCAGGATGCACAGGAGGTAGAAGGTGAGTGTCAACCGTCGGCTGGGACATTCCTTCTTTCTCTCATCTTTGCCAGAAGAGTGTACTGTACAGGCTGAAACGAGTGAAGCGAAGAAAAAGTAGATGAAAACGAGAGCTGGGTACAAGTAGTACAGGATCACCAAGGCGGTTTCCGCGGGTGAGCTTGCCGCCATAGTGACTAAGTTTGGATCGAGCATCTGCATCGATGGGGAAGATGAAGCTCTGAAGATTCCAGATAAAGTCGACTGAGAGAATGAGCAGGATTCCAATTAAGTGGCGAAGCTAGCAACTTGAGAGCAAGATAAGTGAGCAAGCAGGAAGCGGCCAAGAAAGAGTGTAAGAAGTATCCTTGAGGGAAAGCGAATGACAAGAAATTGGGCAAAGGGCAGCCTCTCGATCCGCCGTAGCAACGATTGCACTCACCGGTCGTAACCGGGGTGTAATACTGAAAACGGGAACCGGCGTTGAAGGAGAATTTGAGATGTAGAAGTTCAGTTTAAGGCCAAGAGTTGAGGATCACAAAATGCGGTGGAACGTAACAAACGGGATCTCTCCTGCGTGTTTGCGTTCGCACTAGGCTGCTTCTTTCCTTCCTCAAGCTACCTAAACAAGGTACAGTCAATCAGGCAGGTCAGCTGCTTCAGGTTGTGATTACCTTACCAAAATGTCTTGGTTTGTCTGGTATGCGGGAAGGTGCGATGCGCGGTCGGATGTTCCAGGTTGGCCTGTCCTGTCCCGTCCCGTCTGTAGGTGGCTCGGGTAGTACAAGACAGTTTAACCTCAGGTGAGGTGAGGTAGACGTCAGCGGTGAAAAAGTCTTCCTTCTCACGCGCTCATCCAAAGGTCGGTAGATCTGAAGCGAGACCCGTCCAGTTCTTTCGGTGACCACGTGCGATTCAGCATGTATTTCCAATGCTTTCTTCGCAATCAATTGAGTCACGAGGACACAATGGTGATGTCCTTTCGACAAGGGGATATGGATAGGTAGGAAGGCGCTTTCGCTTTGGCGAGCTTAACGGTTTTCCCTTCGCCTAAAATCTCCCCCGACTAATGCGCTTGTTATTGAAGCTCGGCCTCAAGAAAAACTTGAAAGCAGCATCTAACAGCACTGGTACGTCGATGTTTGTTGAAAATGCCCAGCGGATGTTTGTTGCTGGGGCGTCGGGGGATTTTCACGCGGTGAGGCAATGAATACCTTATATGATGATGCTTGTCAGAGTCTATTAAATTGGGAAGTCGAGCGCAACTCCAATTCGATTTCTCACGGAACTGAGAAGCTTTTCGAATCCGGCTTGCAAGCAGAGAATTTGAAAGAAGTAACCCGAGCGTTTTCAGATTCGTCCAGCTTGAAATATATTCAGGGCAAAGTTCGATGTGGCTCAACTTCTCAAAGGGGCATACTTCCTTGACTTGCGACAAGGATACATTAGTCGTTACGAAGCTATCCTTATGGGCCATACCCACTCCAGTCTGGCCATCTTCACCGGCTCATGCGCCTTGCAAAGGCTGATTGGTGTATGGCCTGTCCTCAACGACTTGGGATCGCCTCGCAGAATGGAACCCCTAGTTTACGGCTAGCAGCGATGTTACAAGGAAACGTGATGCTGTCACCGCTGAATTACCGACCGCTGGGGAGATCTTCAACCTGCATTCCCCCCTGCTGCAGCCCCAGCCCCAGCCCCAGTCCTAGCTGAGGCTCAACCCAAACTCAGAATGCTACAACAATTTGGTTCTTCTCTGCGGACTTCTCTATAACCTCCTACCGATTCATACCGGCGGGCTCGAGCTCAAACCCTGTTGCGCTTTCTTATCTAGCGGTATCACTGTCGCAACATCTTAGCTTTCTTCGGAGCTATACGATTACACTACCAGACCTCAAGTATTGAACTATGCTTTGTCAGGCCAGATCAAAACAGATGAGACTGAAATCACAACATTGCCATCAACTGTTCTGCGACTACATGCAGGCAATACTGATCACGGAAAGTCCGTTCGTCATTTCAGGTACCCCAGTGGTAGAAACCCGGTGGACATGGATTTCATTTTGTGTTCATCCGACTTAGTTAAACATGGCGTTGAGCATTTTACATCAGCCCAGTTTCTTCAACCCTGCTCTCCAACTATTGACACGAATCACCTCATTCAATACCATGACGTGCAGGCTCGCGATGGCGATTGAGAATTTGGCCCATCAACCTAGTGGGTCACTCCGATGCCATCACCACATTCGGCATGCTCTAATGCAGACGTTCGATTAGCTGCAGGGGAAACATGAGATCTGGATCACCCCACACTCTTCGATCTGGAACAGCGCGATCCACCTCGCATTTAGGCATTTGACACGCTCACAATGTTTCAATCTGTGAAAGCTCCAACAAAGCCCAGAACTTAGTTGGACATGTCTGCATCACTGCTTCATTTAACGTGAGTTCAGCAAGCAATGAGCATACTATAACGATGTCCACTGAAGGAGGGTGAGCGTCTTAGGTCATTGAGCTTTTAAAGCACGAGAGGATAAGCACGACGAGCAGATCACAGCTAGCTGGTTCAGCTGGTAAGAGCTCGCCCCTCTTTGCATTCCATTGGAAAATCAGTTGATCTTGACTTCTGGATTGCTGGATAATATAGAAAGACACTGGCTAACCTCCCTTGATACAGAACGCTCACAACATGTCCCTCACAAGCCAAAACGCCTTCACCCATAATCGTATATACAGAATAGATTTTAAATCCGTCCGCTTCCGAAAACCTCAATCCAGCTACAGGATCGCGATACCCGAGGCGGCGGTACAGGATTATAGCCTCGTCACTAAAGTCCCCATGAAGGATTCCAACTGATACCATCAACGGGGTGGGGTGGAGGCCCCATGCCGGCATATACCTCGGATTCGGGATGATGCAGTGGTGCCCTGCTGTTGAGCGGTTGACTCTGCATCTGCATTGACCCTTTGCTGTAAGGGTTTATTGGCATCTCGAAGATTTCCTCCCCAACCTCTGATGACGAAGCATGGCCTGTCTGGAAAGGCTGTGACCACGCTGGTGAGACTCCCTCAAACTCTGGAGTTGGCACACCTAGAGATTCCGTGGGACTGGTGCCGCTATTGCATGAACCTCGACGATATGGGCTCATGGGGTCATTGTCGGGCTGGAAGGCTGGTGAGCAAGAAAGCAGTCCATCAACTGTCTTCTTGGCTTCATTGGCGATATATTTCTGAATCAGTATACAGTTGCAGTCTGTGTGTTGCAACAGTTGCGTTTTCAGATGATATATCTCAGCTGTCAATGAGTCGAAGCAGGAGGAAAGATATCTGTTCTGGTCTTCCATGGCTTGTTCCTGGGATGCAAGGGCAGATGCTTCGTCTCGTTTACGAAGACGACACTTGGTCGCTGCTATCCTGTTGCGTTCAAGAATGCGTCGACGTCGAGGGTCCTTGGGAAGGTCGTCCTCATCAAGCTCAATCTTCTGATGAAACTTCCCCAACTCCTTTGCTCCTCCTTTAGGCTTGCGGCCTCGCTTCTTCTGCTTTGGGGAACTGGGCACAGCTACTGTGCTACTATCTTCTTTAGGGGTGATGATGCTTAACTGGGAATGTTTTCGGTTTCGAGCCCGGCGGACAGGCCTTTGCTCGACCTCGCTACTTGGTAATGTAGCCAAAAAAGGAGGAGGGCCACTATGAGTATTGGATGCCAGATTATACTGGAATTGCGCTTGCATGAAGCTGAGTGCCAGTTCTTGTGGGTGAGAACTACCTATGGCCTCTTCAAAGAAGGAAGGGTCTTGAACATGTGCAGGGACAGGCTGGAATCCCATGTTTCCTCGACTTGTGGGCGATGGTATTCTAGTATAATATGGGGAAGGGGTCATATAACACCCTGGTGATGGGGTTGCGGTCATGATGTTCATGGGATTTCCAAAAGGAGCTTCCATGTGGTGAGGATATGAGTGTATAAAGGCAGCCATTAGAGTCTTGTAGTCTGTCCGGTCGAACAGATTGCAGTAGATTCTTATACCGGGTTGCTCGGCAGAGATAGAAACGCCAAAGGTCGAAGTAAGAGTTGGATGGTTGGCCAGTCTTTGGTCAATTGGATATAGCTGCTGATACAGCAAGGCAAGAACAATACTTTGTTTTCCGTATTGGCATAAAGAGATCAAAGAGGAGGGGACCAAGCGAATAGCGACTGAAAGACGGGGGGTTCACTCAATATATGATAGGTATGATCCGAACGCCTTTACTCTAGGTCTTACGAAACAGTACGTTGTACTCAACATTCATCCAGGGAACCAGGCCAATCAAATATGCACGGCAGCTTTCACCCCAGTGCAGCCACATTATACCAGCACACCTGGTTAGTGCTCAACCAGAGGACGGCATAATCCAGGCAAGGCCGTGAGGGGAAAATAGACTTTCGATCAAAGTGGGAGAGCTTTAGACAACGCCTGCCATTGCTTCTGCGGCATTGCTGGGGCCAGCAACAGGCCCCCCAATCACTCACATATCTTCCATCTTATTGGTCCGGACTCCTCTCGGATGATAATCTTAGTCCCATGTCTCCTCAGAGATACCGAGCCTGCACCAGCTTCCCACAGGCCCGGAGAATGTGCATTGACCTGGACGCCTTCGTATAATAATAACACATCAATCAAGTCTTAAGGCTAACGGGGGATACATGTTGTGATCTGCCTACGACTCCGCCATCCGTCTCGTTTCGTCCTGAATTGAGTGGGCTTCGAACTAAATACGGAAGTGTGCAAACCGTTGTACCTGGAAGTAGGCACGGTGGCGTTTGAATTCTCATACTCCTGGAAGAGGTACTAGTATTCCCTTCCAGACGAGACTTGGCCAGGCCTCAATAGTTTCGGCCGCCATCGGAAGCCACATCTGCATATTCTGGACCTGGTAAACCAATTCAAGATGAAAGGGAAAACATCAGAGGTTTAAGTCTCGATGTGGCAATACCTCTCCTTAAGCTGGTGTGGCACTTATCAAACTGAGAGGAAACGGTGAGTTCCGAGGGTTGTTCTGACCTCAGTTTAAAGAAGCGGCGGCCCAGCACCAACGTCGTAAGCCAATTGCTGAGCATGATTGGTCTAGACTCAATCACGCCAACAAGCCTAAAAGACGATCGCTGCTTATGCAATACTTTCATGGCGATGGTCGAAGGATGTTGCATTGCATAGCAAGCCGACAGCGGCCGAGCCCAAGCGGCCTGCTTGTTATGTCACAACAACTCGGCCGAAGACTCATGAACGAAAGCAACACTGCATCGGAAAGAAAGCTTGATCCTTGGCAAGCTCCATGGACCCCAGGCCCGGCCCATATCTTTCTGCATCCGAGATGGGCGAACTTTGGGACTAGACAAGGTACTAAGCTCGTGGGAAACTGATAAAGGACTTGAATGCTAGTAGGATATGAACATATCTTTTTAGTTCATCCTCAGCAGCGAACCAGTGGGTGAGATGATCAGCAAGCTTTCCGACCGCAGCGATGAACTAAGGCATCAGATTGAAGGTAAGTTAAGACATGTTTGGCATGGCGCAGAATAGGCCTGTGGCTCAAGTTATGCACAGCAATTGATGTGAGACTTGATGAAGCATCTGCGGGGTCAGTTATCGGCAAGCTGATGGGGTCTACGATAGCATTACAGTCGAATGTCTACCAGGTGCGGGCGTATGAACGATCGGATACAAATCAACAGCACAATTTGGTCCCTGATGCAACTGCCGTTGCTTGGATATATCTTCAAGGACTGTATTCAGTACTGTCGATCCTGATAACTGACTGCTTCGTGCGTTGAAGCCTCGATGCCAGATTTATGGGTCGCTAGTGATCCTGGATTTCGATAAGCTCGCTTCTCAATCGATCATGAATGTGTTTGGGCAGTTCAATACGGCACAGGCACCACCGTCCGTCTAGCAGCAAGGTGCATGCATAACGAGGATCAAGGTTGATCGTTGGTGGCGCTTTTGGCGCTTTGGAGTCGAGACCTTGCGTCCTCAGTGAGCCACAGGACACAAGGTTTGCCGAGTTCCTGGAAACTGTGTGACCGTTGAACCTCTGCTACAGCCCCTCGACCCCCGTTTCACTTTATCGACAAAGCGTTGAATGGCTCTCTTCACGCCTTACGAGGCTTTGAAGCTCGGACAATCGGTACCTCGATACGTGGCGGCAGGGCCTTACATACAGGAATGGAACAGACAAGAGAAAGATGTCGGGTCTCGAGAATAAGCTAGTGATTGAGATCAAGATGCAAATCGTTCGTTCTCTGGTGGCTCTTGCATTTCAGGTAGCCACAAGATGGGCTGACCACACCCATCTTTTACGAAGTAAGCGAGTGCAACATCATCAAGCTTTCCCCGTTGAAGGAACGAAGTTCTCCTCGAAATGGTCTCCTTCTGCCTTGGTTTGCTAAGGCACAGCTCTCCAGTCTCTCTTTTCTGCGCCACTGTTAGATACGATATGCAATGCCAGACCTTCGTGGTAAGTACTTTACACAGAGATGAAGCATTCGTACATAATAACTAGGCTAACCGGGCTCCTGGCTCGAAGCCCACTTGGTGTTCCGGGATCGACAGGCGCCCGCAAAGATTTCTATCCTCTTTCGGGAATAAACAGATATTATGGGGGATTGCCCTCAGGGAGTAAGAAAACTCGAGAGTTCAGGAGAGGATGCTAATATGAAATCAGTAAAGGCCCTTTAAGCTAAGGCTAGAGTTACCTGTATATTTTCGTCATCTGGGATGGAAGCACTGACTTTTGTTTCATCACCCTAGGATAGATGTCGTTTTGCTCCGCAAGTGGAGAGAAATCTTTCTTCAGAACATCACCAACTGGGATCGGAGGGCGCCGATAGAAAGAGTTGACTAGCAATCCAAGGTTGAAGAGCCGCTGATCACACTCTAGTCTCAGCTAATCATGGGAAACTAACCACCATCGAGCCCACTTTACACTGGCTAGACTGGGAAGAGGATACGGCTATGTGATGCCCTCCATCAGCTACGAATACTGCACTATAGATTCGCTCTGCCACTGTCGGGCATAAGCTCCTGCTCCCCAACCCCGCTCCAGAATGCAACGTCAAGCCAGGCTGAGTTGGCGGGGGAGTGATCCGCAACGCATCGGAGAGGCAATCGACAATGGCTTAGTTAAACCTACAGTAGTCTGCAACTCTTAAAGACAAAGTTCACAAGTCCATCGCCTGGGCACAACAACGCCCGTGGAATCCACGCTATGTGGCTGTTGTGGACATGAAACCGACCCTGGATTGGACTCATTGCACCTAGGAACAGTTCCAGGGGACCGGACTCGAATTGGTTCAAAGCCATGATGATTCCTATCATTATTGCAACATCCCATTGTACGATTATTCTCCGTAGGGCTAGTAAGGGTTACATAGCGGGTCCGAGTTTCCCGGCCGGGAGAACTCCTCAAGGTACGGAGCTGGTAAAGCGTTCATCATAAGGACAATATTGTGACTGATTTTTCAGGTGAGGGGGCTTTTCTTATAGCCTCTTCTGTAGGCATTGGCGATTTCTTACCATGCTGCCATCCCGAGGGCTCCTCCGATCATTACATCTCCGCAGTCGTGTCCAGTCAGCATGCATCTGCTAGAGAAGACGTGTCTTCTCTTTCCATGAAATGCGAGCTAGGCTTTGTGGATCGATCAAGACCCTAGTCTATTAAGAAGCGTTGAGTTATCTCAGAGGGATATTCCCGAGAGTGTGGAGAGAGACAACAAGACTTACACTTCTGGATGTGCGCACGGATCTCGTGCTCGAGGCAGACAGGGTGTGGACCTCGAAATTCCCTCCCATTGTGCCATCCACAGTTCGAGACGTTCCTGAGGAGGGTGGTTCCTGGCTGTCTCTACGGACAGGGGATTGGCGCAACGATAACCCCTCCTCGACAGGGTTTTGATGGACTGGTGAGTGTTGTGCTAACCACTGTGCCCTGGTAGGAGAATGGCACCTGTCATCTCTTGCGTGGACTCGATGCCTTTGACATCACACCCTCAGGGAATCAATTATTAACGAGAGGCTAGAGGCTGCACTGTTAGATGCACTGTTAGATGCACATGCAGCTCGTGCCACAGGCCGATGAGAGGCTTGATCTGATCACCAACCATCTTCTTGGCCTGCCCGTTGTTTTGGGTACGAGCTCAGCCCATCCCCGGCCAACACTACGCATGCAGGCTAATGGATAAACAAAGCAGTATCCTCGTCGTCCCTCTACGAATATGGATATTCCAAGGCAGTTTTGCAAGGAAGTTGCTTGCAAAGTGGGATGCTCTGACTCTCGCCAAAGCTACTTCAACATCGCAACAACGATTCCCCTCCAAAAATGGTTAAACCTACTGATCTGCGCTACCCGGCTAGCCCTTGTTAACAAACGGTTACGTGAAATCCGCCCCAAAGATCTTTGGGTACTTGATCACATAGATACGATAGCAAGTGGCTGCGACTTGCGCATGTGATTCTTATTAGTCGCAGCAGACTCCGACTTACGTATCGAGAGTGTCTTCCTGGCGCAATCACACCCCAAGAACCATTTTCCCCCGTTGCTAGACAGCATGCAAAGTCTAGCATGTTGACTGGTATCTTGTATCTCGCTATTCGTAGCAAATGACACTGTCAATCACACACCCTCCAGCGATGATATTTGTTCACGATCTCCTCAGCAGATCTGTCTGTATTAGGCAACTTGAAGAGTCCAACTACTAAACGGGTGAGATCCAGATCTGGGCCATTTTCAGATAGTCCGATTAGTGAAGATGGCCAAGCCAAAAGTGGCCAGGCGGCATCAAGCTTAATGCCCTTGATACATAGCAGATGACCCAGGCCAGGTCAGGCACTCAGGGCATCGTCGGATGCAGTCTTCCTTGGGGCGTTTATTCTTGATCACGTCTAAGAGCCTGAGTGCATCCACTATCCAGGGTACAACATATGTATGGCCTGATTTTCACATTTAGCAACGGCCGTTTTACTCGGCAGTTACGCTAAAGAACAGATTATACCCATCTCGTGGGTGAAACAAACACGGATATAACTAGTTCAACGACGTACCAATAAGTGGACCTCGATAGTCAAAGCGCAAAGTCCTCTCCACACCAGTTTTATTGAAGAGGGAGTTCTTCGCGATGAGTTATATCTTGGTCACCAAGCCAGGCTTTTAGAATCTAGTCGTAGTGAGTTGCCGCGGCTTGTGTCACCAGTCAAGTCTCTGGTTGGTGCAATTGCAACGCATCAGACAGAGTGACATATCGGATCCACGGCGGAATATGCAAATATTCAAAAAGAGATAAACCAGGCCGTCCAGTGACCATTGTCGCTTATTAGCAACTGAGTGAATTTCAGGACCTGTTGGGAGAGGAGATGCCCCATCTCCTGAACATAGTCTCAAGACATTCGGAATGAAGCGTCTTATTAATGATCACAGATGTGTTGCACCAATATGATTTATCTCGGACCGACGAATCATAACCTCGACGGGCGCAGTACCCGCTTGAAACCCAGTTATCAAGGAAGTCAAGGGTACAAGCATACTCTCGGGCTCTTGGTCAGAGGCTCAAGAATCTCGACAAGAAGCTTAACCTCGATGACCCACATGCACGGATGCTGGCCTGCTACAATGTGCTCTGTAGTAATCACTAAACGGAAAAGTCGCTGCTGCCATTGACAGGGTATGGAATGCTATCCGAGTTTCCGAGACTGGACCAACCGTATAGAGAATTTCATTTACCACGATCAGCAACAAGGATCCTGGGCCTCCAACCGTTCTTTTACTACTGTTTCTGTTGCTATTTCCAGGTACGAAACAGTATTGAGCACGAAACCACCGGTCCTTACGCTTGGACACTTTCTTGCTGTTTCAAGTGCAGCCTTATCCTCGAGTCTTGAATTTTGATAATTTCTCGTGTCTTTGCATCTGTGCTGCCGGAGAAGCAATGACCGTTGCAGGGATTCAAGGTATTTTAGAGTTGGTGTTTGGCGTTTGGGCCTCTAAAACACCTGGTATTAAACTTGTCACCTAGAAATTATGCATTAGTTGCTTCGGCTCAAATCGATCTGAGATGACACTATCTCGTCAGGCAAATCCCGCTCCCTTGACTCGCAACTTGCAGTTGATTCCTTGAACATCCGAAGTTTCATCGATCGATCGAGCCCTTGCTTGCGACTCTAACGACGATCAAAGTTTCACGGGAAAGCATTGCACGGAGCATGAGGAGCCCCGGATGTCACCTTGAGAGTTTAACTTGTAGTCACAACTGCCGTGGTGGATATCGTGGCTTCCGAGGCCCGGACGTCCCCGATGTCTGGAGCGACTCGAGATATCGGCCGGGATCTCGGCCTGTCGAGCTCGGTTGACGATAGCCGACTTCGGGGTCTTGCATCAAAACGAGGCTTTGGTGAAGACAGCCATATTTCATGCGTTGTGGGTTATGTTCCGCTTTGACATCCTGCCAACGCCGCTTATGTTGTAAACAAGGATATCTGTGGCCATCATCTTGCTTCCCTGTTGAAAGGCATGGCCTACAATGGTGATAGACCTGATCCATGCTGAACATCAAACATCTTGATTGTGTCTTGCATGACTGGCTCGGGTTGAGCCCGTCTCTGAGTCATATGCAGAAGGATGTAATGGGCAGCACCAACGTCTGTGGTTTCTTGCAGGGGACAAGACGTGGTAAGATGCCGAGGAGGGTATCAGACAGTTTTAAACCCCCCGTTTTGATTCCCTCTCGGCTACTAAGGGCTTAAAAGTTCTCCTTGAAAAGTTTGGGGGTCGAGGCATGCCCACATACTTCGAAGTTGAACTTGAAGCTCTCGGCAGTCACTCATTGATATTATTTGGTTATCAGGCCAATTTCAATGGACGAGGACAAATTGACTGCTTTTCCATTCATCTCTTACTGCGACTGGTTCCAAATACGCTGGATCTTACTTGGATTTGACTTTGTTTGAGGACATGGTGTTCTGGCAAGGGTGGGCTGAGCAGGCGCCTCAACCTACAAGGCCATTAACTCAATCTTCAGAAGGGCTTGATGTCTATCACTTCTACTCAGTCTTTTCTATTTATCATTTGAAACTTTGCAATGTATGTAGTTTTATTTGAATATTTGCTGGGTGTTGTTTGTTTTCAAGTATTATCAAGTTTTCTCAGCTTCGCTTTCAAGCCTTGCTCTTATACATGTACAGCACAGCTTGCCAACAGCCTGCTCGATCTGCGTTTCGATTTCTTTTTTCTTGCTTGTTCTGTAATATCCTTCCTGTGAAGACTATGCTGTTTATTTAGAGGCTCAGTATCATCTAGTACTTGAATTGCAGAAGTTAAGATTCAAGTTTCCCGTCGCTTGACGACGACTTGCCCATTATACCAAGTCTATCTACAGGGTAGCTACAATAAGATTGTTATCCGCAGTTGTACCTGGTAGTTTCCGGGCACAAGGACGTGTATGTTCAAGCCCTGTGGGTAGACTATATATTCACTCACCTATATATGGAAACTTTATTCATTAGCCTTTTCCTGATATAAACCTAGACATGACTCAAGTACCTCTCATAAATACACTGACTTCTATGTTAAGCAATGGCACGTACGAGTGTTATTCCTATGGATCTTGAGCAGGTCCTTTCAATGCCATCCTCTACCATTGGCTTAGAGTTTTCTGTGAATATAGGTCCTCAGATATCGCCAAAGGCATCACGACTTCAATAATAGTGATTCTTGTTTTAGTAGTGGTGCATAACGAGCATACTGCTTCAAATAATCGATAAATTTCCCACATATATCTGACAGTCACTGCAATTTTAACTATTACCGCGAAATTGAGCCCGCATAAATCTGTTTAGACATACTATGTTTCCTGTATATTTGATATCTGCACGACATATAAGACGAGACACTACATTCCTCAATTCTATGCAGAGTAGGATCATCGTGGTGAGCTAGTAGGCAGTGCTGACAATACAATATCGCGACTCAAACAAAATGGTGTAGGTTAAGTGGCATGAGAATTTGCATGAACGACACAATAGACAGCTAAAAGTCAGCGTCGAAACAAAAAGGATTCGACCGTCAAGGGTTGGTATTGAAGGCGTGGATTGCATAAGATATAAGTGAACATTTGGGCGATTCAAGAGGTGCAGTTGTGTTAAGATACTTCTCTTGTTCCCACGATAGAGCCGTCTCAGAGCAGATGACTAAGAGGATAAATTATTCGGATTATTTCTGCGAAATGGTCTGGTATAAGTCGCAATTTCGTCGAAATGCCCAACATACAATGTTTGAACCAGGTGACAGGAGAGAAGAATATGGCTGATAGCTAGGTAATCAACGATTCGTCGCAGCTGCACAGTGACCCAATGGTCGGAGAGTCTTACTTGAAAAGGCAAACCCTCGAAATCGAGCTCTCCGGAACTAACCAAATAAACTCAGGGACCAGTCATTTTTAGCGCGGAATCCAAGATCTCGTATGCTGAATGACGCTTAAACTCTTGGCCTACTCGGACAAAATTACCACGATGGCGAGGAACCAGTAGCCAGACTCCGATGTTGAGTTGATCTCCCACGACCCAAGACTGCCATGCCTGGAATAACATAAGTTGAGCCGCGGGGAAATTTAGCGATTCTGGGATCATCTAAATATGGACCATATCGGAAACAACTCCGTCAACCCCATCCCCAACCCCAACCTCAACCCCGGACCGGCTCAGCTTGCCCTCTCTTCAAGATGGACCTAGACCAAGACGCACACGTATGGGGAAGTTTAGGGAGCAACGCTGTAAGCTGTAATCCTATAATGCTGATAGGTATTGGATAGTGGATGTATTACACAGCCTTCAAAGCTTATATTGCAGAGACAAACTTGTAGATTGTGGCCCTGGCGTGCTCTACCCCGACTCCTAGATCTGCTGATGTTGATCACATGAGGCTGTCTGTCTTGCCGTATTTATCCATTTCAGGTCCAGCAATAATCCCCATGCTACCACGCAAGATGAAGCCCCAGAGATCTAAGCGATACGTAGCTGCGTCTAGAACATTTTGAACCAGAGTCTCCGAGTTTGCGAAGGGTCTTGAGATCCGGCAATCTTCCCGGTCAATCCCCCGCGTGACGTAGAAAGAAATTAGCAAAGCTGAATTAACGTGGCATTTTGAGGTAAAAGTCGACAACATCTCCACAGCCTCCGCCGTGATGCTATCCTTTGTGTCTCTTCGACGGCCAAAAGCAGTTATAGCCGGCGGAGCTAACCGCTTATGACAAAACATTCGAGAAGCCAGGGTTCTCAGTGGCGTCTCCACGGCGGATCTAACCCGATATATCGTTCTCGACTTAGAAACTCTGCCCGTAGAGTTCCACCATTCTCCAGATCTCGACCAAGTCTCGAAAACTTGACGAGAATTGTAGAGCAAAAACACCCACTCAGACGGCGCAGATTGGTCATGTACCCAACTTCAAGTTTGATTATGCGGGGGAAAGAGAAGGGGAAAGGATCCGTTGATGGTGTGCGCGGGCGGGCAAAGCGAAAACTTCTCGATATGAGGTTGACTTGTAACGAAGGATAGTTTTGACATCAACTACTACTTAAGACCATCCTTTTCACGTCTTTTGAGATTCGATCCTCCAAGCTCATCATCATTCTCACACACGCTCTCAGCTACAACTGAATCTTCAAGAGCAATACAAGACTCTTCTCTCTAACCTACCTGATACTACCTCCATCACTTCACTTACACACATCACATTCACAATGGCCCCTAGTGCTGTCGTTGACGACTTCTCTAGCCACGATGGCCAAGCACTCGAGGTTCTCTCTGACAAGATCGACGATGTCAACGTGATCAAGTACGACGAGACATCCAAATTCGACAAGGAGAAGGACAAGAACACCTTCCGCCAATACGCCGATGCCACCGACCGCGTCAAGAACTTCTACCGCGAGCAGCACCACAAGCAGACCGTCGCCTACAACCTCGCTGCCCGCAACCGCTTCTACAACGCCTCTCGTCCTCGTGCCGAAATGACCATTTGGGAGGCCATGGAGAAGCTCAACACTCTTGTTGATGAGTCTGACCCTGATACTTCCCTCTCTCAGATCCAGCATCTTCTTCAGTCTGCTGAGGCCATCCGCCGCGATGGCAAGCCTCGATGGATGCAGTTGACTGGTCTCATCCACGACCTTGGCAAGCTTATGCTCTTCTTCCCCGAGCTTGAGACTCAGGGTCAGTGGGACGTTGTCGGTGACACATTCCCAGTTGGCTGTGCTTTCTCCGACAAGATCATCTACCCCGAGACCTTTGTTGAGGGTAATCCCGATGCTACCAACCCCGACTTCAACACCAAGTATGGTATCTACTCTCCCAACTGTGGTCTCGACAATGTCATGCTCTCATGGGGTCACGACGAGTACCTCTACCACGTCGTCAAGGACCAGTCCACTCTCCCTGACGAGGCTCTCGCCATGATCCGCTACCACTCCTTCTACCCCTGGCACCGCGAGGGAGCTTATCGCCACCTCATGTGCGACAAGGACCATGAGATGCTCAAGGCTGTCAATGCCTTCAACCCCTATGACTTGTACTCCAAGAGCGACGGTGTGCCCGATGCTGAGAAACTCAAGCCTTACTACATGGAGCTCATAAGCGAGTACTTCCCCAACCCTGTCATCAAGTGGTAAAACGGGAATGAAAGTAAAAGAAAAAAAGAACCGATAGAAATGGGATATAGATGATGTTTTCTTTGGGACCCTGTTAGCCTGGAATTTTGGGACACGGGATATAATGAACTGAGCGAACGATGAATATACTTGTTATTGATGATCAAGCCTGACTCCGTCTTCCTCTGCTATATGATCGTAGTGAAGTCGACTTTGATATGTAATGATGTTGGCTGACGTTGTCAATGCCTCTGTCGCTGGTACCTACCTGTGCAAAGGCTTTGGGATAAGAAACCAGTAAAAAATACGAGTTGCAGGGATTAGACCTTTGGAGTCATGTGCCTCCAGTTTGTAGGATTTCGATACCTTGAGGAGCATGATTGAAACAGCAACGTGAAGCTATTCCCAGCCAAATAAGGTTAGGCAAAGTTTCGAGGTGCATGTATTGATAAGCACGATAAGCAGAAAAAAAGTTCGAATTCTGAACGATTTTCTTCAACTTCTCAGGCTAAGCCGAAAAAGGCTAGCTCAAGAGCTGATCAGCCAATCAACTAGCCGTCTGCCGGGTAACTGCCCCTCAGCCCGCTGGAAATTTGGAGGAAAAGTTACCCAGCAGCAAAAGAACATCTCTGGGCAGTTGAGAAATCGCCATCGTTCTTCGACATTCACCAACACCAACACCAACACCGCACAGCAACCGACTTTCATGATGGGGTCCTTATCGAAAAGAAAGCGCGATCAAACAGAAGAAGTCTTTACTGACGAAAAGCCTGCTACTATCGAAGTTGAAAAGCCTACGAAGCCTGCGCAGAAGCAGGAGGATGAGACTTCCTTCGTCGATCTCGGTCTCGATCCTAGACTGCTACAAGCCATCGCTCAGCAGAAGTTTGCAAAGCCGACTTTAGTGCAGAGGAAGGCGATACCTTTGGCTCTCAATGGACAAGACGTCTTGGCCAAGGCCGATTGTGGCTCTGGAAAGACGGCAGCTTATGTTTTGCCTTTGCTATCTAGCATTCTGAAGCGCAAAGCTGTATGCCACCCCGATTGATTCTCGAGATATCCTATCCCTGAAGATCCTGCTAACAGGCATGTGCTTAGACCGACTCTACAGCTTTCGCAACCGCCCTAATCCTCGTCCCGACCCGCGAGCTCGCCGACCAGGTCTTCAAGGCCATCGAACAATTTGCTTCCTTCTGCGCAAAGGACATCAGCACAGTCAAGTTAACCGACAAGGTCTCCAATGCCGTGCAGCGCGCCCTTCTCTCAAACTCCCCCGACATCGTCATCTCAACCCCTGCGACTGCCTGGCACAACGTCAACTCTTCAGCACTCTCGATCGACAAACTCACACATCTTATCTTGGACGAAGCCGATCTTGTTCTTTCCTACGGTTACAATGAGGACCTGGAGAACTTGTCACGATCGGTTCCCAAGGGTGTTCAGGTCATGATGATGAGCGCTACTCTTACAGATGAGGTCGACACACTCAAGGGGATCTTCCGGCGTGACCCGACATTGTTGGATCTCAAGGAGAAGGAGGCTGAAGGCGAGGGCATCACCCAATTTGTGGCCAAGTACGTTTTACTGATACACAGATGTAAGAGCCTAGTTGCTAACGCATTACTAGGTGTGGTGAAGATGAAAAGTTCCTTCTCGCCTATGTCATCTTTAAGCTTAAGTTGATTAAGGGCAAGTGTATTATCTTTGTGAGCGACATTGACCGATGCTACCGCCTCAAGCTCTTTTTTGAGCAGTTCGGCATTCGAAGCTGTATTTTGAACTCCGAACTTCCCCTAAACTCGCGAGTTCATGTTGTGGAGGAGTTCAACAAACACGTTTACGATATCATCATTGCCGCTGATGAGAAGAATGAGATGATGGGAGATGATGCGGAACCTGTTGAAGGCGAGACTGAGGATGCCGAGAAGCAGGGCGACGGAGATGATGCGGAGACGGAAGCAAAGCGACCAAAGAAGAAGGCCAAGAAGTCCAGGGGCGCTGATAAAGAGTACGGTGTATCAAGAGGTATGTTTGCCCAGCGCTGTCATTTATATGACAGGGAGTTACCCAAGCACCGGACTTACACTAACAACACTTATAGGTGTCGATTTCAAGAAGGTTTCCGCAGTCATTAACTTCGATCTCCCCACGACAGCATCAGCCTACACACATAGAATAGGACGTACAGCGCGAGCGGGACAGACTGGCATGGCCCTGTCATTCGTTGTCCCCAAAGACCTATACCGAAAGCACATGCCTACGTCCACACCAACTTCAGAGAATGACGAGAAGGTGATGGCCAAGATCATCAGGCAGCAAGCCAAGCGAGGAAAAGAGGTGAAGCCTTACAACTTCAACATGAAGCAAGTGGACCCTTTCCGGTACCGAATGAACGATGCTCTACGTGCGGTCACCAAGGTTTCTATCCGAGAGGCCCGAACAAGAGAGCTGCGACAGGAGCTGTTGAAGAGTGAGAAGCTGAAGCGGTAAGGATATTTATATAATAACTCACCATATCAAAACTCACCTAACAATGGCCCAGGTATTTCGAGGAGAACCCTACGGAACTCGCCCATCTTCGCCACGACGGTGAACTTCGAACTGCTAGACAACAAGCTCACCTGAAGCATATCCCAGAGTATCTCCTACCCAAAGATGGTAAACAGGCCTTAACAAACGACATTGGCTTTGTGGGACTCAGGAAAGATCGCAAGGGTCATAAGGGTAAGGGTAAGAAGGGTCGCGGATTTAAGGTTGGATCAAGGAAGCGGGATCCGCTCAAGACATTCAAGGCGAGGCGCAAGACAAAATAGAGGGACTAGTGTAATACAGCGTTTTTGTGGTTTTCGATACCTTGATCTGAATTCAAGATTCTCTGTTCCCGTTTGACTTAGTTTCTATTGATTGGCAGACCTGCACTGATACGAATCTCGCGGTGAACAAATATTGCCCGAGACCGAGGCTGTTCTTAGTCATTCATGCAAGATGCCTTAGAGTTTCGGAGACAAGCAGTCGTTCGGCCGCAAGTGTGGGGATGAGAAGATGTCCGCGCAAAGCTAACCCCGTTCCATACATTGATCTAACGAATATGAAAGAAGGACACAGGAAATAAGGTCGTAACCTGGACTAGGATAGGACGAGTCAATATAATGATGAGGAGGCGTTGGAAATGTATAAAAGGAAGAGAGTTTCTCTGTCTTCATGAACATATCTCTTTGGTAAATTAAACACCAGGCCACTTGCATCCAACCAACATCTCCCCCAACTGCTCAAACTCCATTTCTGAGAAGTCGACTACATCATGGCTCCTCCAGCCCAACTCCCTCTTCGACAGCTCACCAAGGGTGGCCCCAAGATCCCATCTATTGGTCTTGGTCTTATGGGAATCAGCGTCGGATACGGAGCAGCCACGTACGAATCACATCTCCAATTGCTGAATCTCACTAATATCCCCAGATCTGATGAAGAACGCCTCAAACTCCTCGAACGTGCATGGGAACTTGGCTGTACCAATTGGGACACAGCTGACATCTACGGCGACAGTGAAGATGTCATAGGCAAATGGTTCAAGCTTCACCCCGAACGGCGTCAGGATATCTTCCTTGCGACCAAATTTGGGCTGAAGGGGGGTGAGAAAGGGATCGTTACTGATTCGTCGCCTGAGCATGTGAGGAAGAGTATTGAGAGCAGCTTGAAGAGGCTTGGTGTTGAGCACATTGATCTGTACTACATGCATCGTGCAAAAGAGGATGTGCCTATTGAGAAGACTGTGGAAGCCATGAAGCAATTGGTCGAGTAAGTCATTCCACCCAGAAATAAGCTAAGCAGGACTCACACACACATAGTGAGGGAAAGGTCAAGTACTTGGGCCTCTCAGAGATCTCGTCTACCACTCTCCGCCGAGCCCACGCCATCCATCCCATCTCAGCAGTACAAGTCGAGTACAACCCCTGGACACTCGACATCGAAGGGGCTTCAGGAACAAACCTTCTCAAGGCTTGCGAAGAGCTAGAGGTGGCGGTGTTTGCCTACTCACCCCTTGGTCGTGGTATCTTGACTGGCCGTTTCCGCTCTGTCGATGACTTCGAAGAGACAGATACCCGGAGAAACCTGACGCGGTTCCAGGGTGACAACTTCAAAAAGAACTTGACGATTGTGGACCAGTTCAATGAGTTGGCCAAGAAGAAGGGATTTACATCCTCGCAGCTGGTCCTGGCTTGGATCTTGGAGCAGAGCCCCAACATGTTTGTCATTCCTGGCACGAAGAACATCAAGTATCTCGAAGAGAACGTGGGAGCAGCAAAGGTGACGCTGAGTAAGGAGGAGAATCAAGAGTTGAGGAAATTGGCTGTTGAGGCCGGGGTCGTTGGAGGGCGGGACCCCTTCTTTGGCTGCTTCGCTGATACAGCTCCTCTGGAGAAGTGAATGTACACAGAGATAGCAGTATCGGTGACACGGCGCTTGCTTCGGTAGCAGTTTCTAGGGCAAGTCCATGCGAAAAAGTTTGCCATTCCATGAAGATCCATCGTCATCATCATCCCTAAAGCTCCCCATGATATGAAATCCTTGATCAACGTAGTACCTGTAGTCATTAGAAATGACCCGAGTCGAGGGTATCGTTCTGGGAACATACTGCACCAATTGCCCATTACCCCCATCCCAGCAATCAAGCCAGATCGTCTTCCAACCACGCTCAAGAGTATAATCCTTGACTTTCTGAAGGAGAGCAGCCCCAGCTCCGCGACGTCTATCACCAACTCGGTGATCAGTGACGAGGTATTGGAGGAAGATAAACTTGCCCTTATTCAACGCAGGTTCAACCTGGGCTTTCAAAGTCTCGGACTCTTTCAGATAGCCCACGAACTGTTTTTCAACAATCTTGACGAAGCCAACAGACACAAAGGATTTTCCATTCTCGTCCACACGACGGGAAAGGTTTCCGTTTGCAGTGGATTCAGAGTCTGTCTGTTTGTCTTCAACCTCGGCAATAAATATTCTCTCGGGATCACCAGTTCCCGTTCTACAGAACTGCTCCGACTTTGAGACAGCATCATACATTTTCTGCGTGAATGATTCCTTTCTAGAAAGAGGCTCAGTTCCCCATTGGCCAGCGTTTCCCGCTGCAACAAGATAGGGGATAGTCGAGTCCATTGCATCAGCGATGAACTGAGCATCATTGAATGATGCAGAAGCGTCGCGGAAAAAGAACTGGTTCGCCATATTTCAGATGATTAACCCCTCAAATACGGAAAGCTCAGATGAGTCCTGAGAGAAGGGCACTGTATGGTTCTAAGACAAAGGTCGTGTGTAAAACAAAAAGTATGCTTATTAAGATGTCAGCAGCGCATGTATGGTGTTTCAGCGGATAACAAAGACGTAAGATATGCAACGCTAGCAAGGATCGCAATCCCCGAGACTTCTATGTGAGCTTCTGGAAGAAAAGACGATTTATACATTGACATCCATCTTCATTATTTCGAATGAGATTCTCAAGAAACATCCCAGCAACTCGCAAGCGTCATATCACCTTCGACTCTAGTTGACAATGAGCCCCCCTGAGGATAATCCGGGGGCCCCAAGACCCGAGTCGGTCGGATCAACCTCCAAGGTCTCTGAAGGTGTTAACGGATGTGCACCCTCATCATTATCTTCAATGTACGGAGTAGATGGCGCTATAATAGTTGCATTGGATGGTCCACCCCAACAAGAGTGGCCATCCCGACTATCACGGACTTTTTCGGTTCGCCAAGTCAATGGCCCATTATCGCAACAAGAAGCACATTTGCCAGCATCCTTAGCCCAACTTGCATGACTCGGTATTTGCTCCATGATAAGTTAAATTATCGTTTCGCGGTGCAACATCGACGGAAGATGGGTCGGGTAACTGCCTCTAGAATAGAGAACGGCATGAGAGACTTGTAACCCAGTGCGTGATTCTATGGTTGGAACCACGACGTATTCTAAGAACTGTAGACTACACAGGCACGTTTAGCTCTCAGTGTCAGTCAAGTAGCTCCCTAGACGAGATTGTCGAGCGAATTATGTTCGGGAAATATGACATCGCCGTGCTCATTGGAGAGTGCATGACCACAAAGAGGTTGATAGTCTAGTGACTATGAGATCATTGTCGTTCTTTATGGACGATCCTGTGGCTAGCTGAACTCAATGACAAAGAAACGTCTCTCAGGTACAAGCGTTAGATCACGTGCGTCAACAAGGTGGTAAAGTTTTGGTGTTTCTTGGAACCTGTCCCTCTGTTGGACTTGCATCTGTACGCGATTCAGCTTGTAAAAAGGTTGGGAAAAGTGCTTCTTTAGTTCAATCCCGTCATTCACAGTTCTGGGCCCGCGATGCGCGTGTGAGTGGTGGGGGTCGATGCGATCTCTTGGGCCACAGTCCGCAAGACAACGGACCGTCCTCTTATTTGAAGAGTCTTACACTCCACTCTCTATGTTAGTGGATGGCTGAATCTCTGCAATTCTATGCAAGAATCGTCAATGGCTTCAAAATTGGTAGCACCTATTACAAGAAGCTAAAGGAGTTGTACTTCAGCTAGCGGTTGAACCAATGAGTATGGTTGGGGGGTAGGGGGGCACCTTGTCCTACACAGCAGATTGCCTTATCAAGAACTACCCCACGAAAACGAGGTGGTCGGAGAGCAAGGACGGGGAAGGCTGCCACACCGACGGCAAGGTGACCGGGCTTGAGTCACTTCGAATCTGCGTTGAGATTTGGCTCAATGGTCTTGGATTTGTACCTATGAACTTATTGGTTTGACAAAGCCGACCTTGGCCCCAAAGTTGAGTCGTCAAGGTCCGGGGAGTGGGCACCTTGATGGACGGACCCCTTGGATTTGCTCATCAGTTTTGCAGACATAAATAAGGCAGTTGTCGCGCTGCCGCTGCACGATAGCATCGTCCTGTCTTTGTTATCTCTGTGGGTATTGCAAGAAGCAGCTTCTGACCTGAGATCCCTCGCGTTATCCGTTATTGCCCGTCACCGTGTTAGTGACTCGTCGACACCACCATCGACAAGTACAATCACCAAAACTCACATCACCGAGTCATCGGCGTTCTTCAAAAAAGAATTCCTCGGTTGAAAGGCATTGCGAAATCACTTCCACTCTTCCCGCCTTCTTTCAAACACTGCTACGCAACTCAACCATCATGGCAGAAGAACCTATGCTCTTGCGAATCCCGCCCGAGATTCGCATGCTGATATACGACTATCTTCTCGATAACGGCGGGACCAAAGATATTTCAATTCGAAATCAGTCGAAACGTGAATACGAGGCGTGCCGTTCGAAGACCCAACGGTCAGCATATCATATAATGGAGCGAACTATCGCAAAGAAGTCATACAAAACGACATATTGCGCCGACCCTCATCCCCGCCGATCGATGCACACTGCAGTTATGCAGATCAACAGGAAAATCCGAGAGGAAGCCTCTCATTACCTGTACACAAAGCATGCTTTCCACTTTGGAGAAGACCTTGAGGCCTTGGTGCCCTTCCTCACTGATAAGACGCCACGCACTAGAGACTTAGTCCGGGAGATCAGCCTCTACAAGCGCAGTCCAACAAATGTGATGGAACCAGATTCATATGACTGGTCCTCTGTGTGTCGTTCGCTGCGAAGTTTGCAAAGCTTGGATAAGTTGACACTTGTCATTGAGGGCGCTCGTCCACGAGGGCCATGGGACGGCCCGCAGAGCTTGACGGTATCTGACTTTCGGCTGCTATATACAACTCGTCATGAAAGCTTGAAATGGGCGAGGGAACTGGCAACGATAAAAACGATCAAGGACGTCGTCATTGTTGCTGATATTCACAACTTGCCTCATCCCGAGTCGAACATGATGCTGGTCCTCGCCGCATTTTCATCTTCGATTGAAACGTCGTTGGTGGACTTTCTTCGCGATGATCTGGGGATTCCTGCGCGAGTTGGACAACCACAGTATTGTGGTGCTGGAGTGTTCGGCCGGTCCAGAAAATGTGAGAGGAACGGGTGTCTGACGAGTTTGGAAAATTGAAAGATGCATTGAGCATATGAAGTAAGGCGTTGAGGAGCTGTCGCAGTTGAGAAATCATGTTGCACTGCAAGGAGTTATTGAAGTTTTATTTAACCATAACTAAGTATGATTGGCATTGGTTAGTTTGGACATGTTGTTGATGAAACACAATTGAACATGACGAAGATTAAACGCCCGACGATAGAATGAAGCAATTGGGTTTACGTGAATTGACAGAGTTGAACGTCTTCAGTTATCATTGGAAATATCTCATCCACAATCTCAGACGCAGGAACGACTTACTCCCTGACACCACGTGATGAGTCCCTGCGCCGTGTAAGGTATCTTCCTTTTCCAGAACTGAGTCCGTTCCGGTGGCTGGGACTGGGACGGACCTAGAGCCCCTGCCGCCTAAAGACGAACTGGTACAGCGCCATTATCCGCTGTCTTCCAGCGGAGCTTAGGCCCACCTCAACCCATCCATCCAATCCATCATCTCAGCCTCCCCCCGTATCGTCATCGCTTCCGTTCGTTCTGCGCCTTGTATGCGGCGCAACCTATCGACGACAACCCGACAGCTCCGCGCATCCTCCGTCTCCCGCTGCCATCTCCTTCACCATTGCGTCTATCACAGTCGCATTCTAGTGAATTGCTAGGGGTTTGGCTTGTCTTGACCTACTCCGAGCTACCCCGCCGTCACAGCCCGACAAGATGGCCACGCCAGCTCCCCCCGAGGACCAGGCTCGTCTGCTTGAAGATGCTCTCGTTGCCGTGCGACAGCAGACGTCCCTTATGCGCAAATGTCTCGATACTCCTGGAAAGCTAATGGATGCGCTCAAGTGCTGGTATGTATATGATTGCCGCGATAGATAGCTCGGTCCCCTGAATGGCAATCGCTGACTCTGGCAGCTCGACTCTGGTTTCTGAGCTTCGCACAAGCAGTCTTGGACCCAAGCAATACTACGAGCTGTACATGTCAGTGTTCGACGCCCTGCGATACTTATCTGTCCATCTTCGCGAAAATCACCCTGTCAACCACCTGGCCGACCTATACGAGCTCGTCCAGTATGCAGGCAACATCGTTCCACGATTGTATCTTATGATTACTGTGGGAACCGCCTACATGGCCATCGAAGATGCGCCTGTCAAGGAGCTCATGAAGGACATGATGGACATGAGCAGAGGCGTTCAGCATCCTATTCGTGGTCTCTTCCTCCGATATTACCTGTCTGGCCAAGCGAGGGACTACCTGCCAACTACTGAGAGTGACGGTCCTGAAGGCAACATTAGCGATTCCATCAACTTCGTGCTTACAAATTTCGTCGAGATGAATAAGCTATGGGTTCGTCTACAACACCAAGGCCACTCGAGAGAGCGCGAGCAGCGAATTCGGGAGCGAAAGGAACTGCAGCTACTGGTCGGCAGCAATATTGTACGCCTGAGCCAGCTTGTTGATCTTGAAACGTACAAGTCTAGTATTCTAGCACCGCTGCTAGAGCAGGTGGTTCAATGCCGGGACGTTCTCGCCCAAGAGTATCTCCTTGAGGTGATTACGCAAGTTTTCCCGGACGAATTTCACCTGCACACCTTGGACCAATTCCTTGGTGCCGTTTCACGCCTCAACCCCCATGTCAACGTCAAGGCCATTGTAATTGGTCTGATGGATCGATTGTCTGAATATGCTGAACGCGATGGGCCGGAGGACAAGTCGGACGACAGAGCTCAAATTGAGGCGGATGCACTGGCAAAACTGTTGGAGAAGGTAAACCTTCAAAAAGAAGCATCAACAACCACACCTTCAGAGTCTAAGCAATCTGAAACTGATGGTAAAGCGGGTGAGTCTACTGAAGATGCCGAATCCGCCGATGCCGACAGTACACCCGAGGGCGAGGAGTCTACAGCCAAGGCCACCGATGAGACTCCAGAGGAAACTGCTGGTGAGAGCAGCAACGACGACTCTAGCACACTCGCCGAGTCTACACCTTCAGTTGCGGATACGGAAACCACCGCTGTGAACGGTCAAGGGTCAATCACAGACACCGTGCAGCTTTACGAGGTTTTCTTCGCCCAGGTCAAGAACCTGGTGGAGGCCCAGCATCTCCCTGTGCAAGACATTATTGCACTCCTGGTGTCACTTTGCAACCTTGCGCTTAACATTTATCCCGACAGACTGGACTACGTTGACCAGATCCTGGCTTACGCAACTACCAAGGTTCGAGAGAATATCAACAATGCCGACCTTCACTCGCCTCCTGCTCAGCAGAGCCTGCTTGCTCTTCTTCAGGCGCCCCTTAACCGATATGTTTCCACTTTCACTGCTTTGTCTCTTCCTACCTACGTTCCTCTCTTCCAGTCGCAATCATACCCTACCCGCCGAGCCGTTGCTGGTGGCGTCGCTCGCACTTTGCTCAAGAACCAGACCAAAATCTCGACTACAGAACAGCTCGAGAACGTGTTGGAGGTACTCAAGGTCCTCATCAAGGAAGGTTCCCAGGCGCCTCAAGGATACCCAGGTGTTACCCAAAGACGTCCCGTGGAGACAGACGAGACGATGGAGGAGCAGGGATGGCTCGCCAGGATCGTGCACTTGCTGCAGGCCGAGGACAACGATACTCAGTTCAAGCTGCTCCAAATGACAAGAAAGGCGTACTCGGAAGGAAACGAGCGTATTCGCACGACGACGCCACCTCTTATCACAGCATGCATGAAGTTGGCGCGAAAGTTCAAGCAGCGTGAGCACTTTGACGACAACTGGGAGACACAGAGTAATGCTCTGTTCAAGTTCATGCACTCGGCGCTCAGCACGTTGTACACCCGTGTTAACGGCTCTGGGGCTGCAGAGATGGCGCTGCGTCTCTTTGCCTCTGCTGGTCAAACAGCCGATCTGACCGGGTTTGAAGAGGTTGCATATGAATTCTTTGCGCAAGCCTTCACAGTGTATGAGGAGGCAGTTTCGGATTCGAAGGCTCAGTTCCAGGCTGTCTGTGTGATTGCTACTGCTCTTCACCAGACACGCAACTTTGGAAAGGAGAATTACGACACTCTCATCACCAAGTGCGCACAGCACGGCAGCAAACTGCTACGCAAGCCTGATCAATGCCGCGCTGTGTATCTGGCGAGTCACTTGTGGTGGGCGACTCCGATGGTGTCGAATGGCGAGTCGGAAGAGACAGAGGTATGTATCAACCCATATACGAAGGACCCTAGCTGACTTGCATAGCTTTACCGTGATGGTAAGCGAGTACTCGAATGTCTTCAGCGTGCCCTTCGTGTTGCCGATTCCTGCATGGAGACGGCCACATCGATTGAACTCTTTGTTGAGATTCTGGACCGCTATGTGTATTACTTTGACCAACAAAACGAATCAGTGAGTCTCGGTCCTGGAACTGTTGGGGCAATTGCTAACTCGAGCAGGTCACAACCAAGTACCTCAATGGTCTCATTGAACTCATCCACTCTAATCTGGCCGGCAACCAACAAGATTCTGCTTCAGTTGAGAACAGCCGCCGGCACTTCCATCAGACATTGGAGAACATCCGAAGTCGACAATATGAGGGAGTCGTTCTGACACCGAACTGAGGTGTAATTCATTGGTGACTGAAGGAAAGAGATGCTGATTGAGCGGCATAGCGATAGATAATGTTTAGCCTGCAGGCATGAATCGAGGAGGCCGCAGGTCCACTAGTTGTATATATGTAAACTTTGCCCAAAAATTGATGGTATGCGCGGTGAAGCCAAGCTAAGTCTCCTGCGACAGCGAGAGTTTTGGGGCCATCAACCCCTGATCAAGAGATATACATACAGAGTAACTATCCGTAAGCAGGCTATGTAACCTTTAGACAGGATGCGGCTCTGGCTATTTTCGGGCTTAATATACAAGTTATGCATTCTTTATCTCGAATTACGGCTGAACAAATTAGCTGACACGTCCCTAACTTTACCTCGAGCCCAGAAGCAAAGCGATGATACGCACATCACCTCCCTGTCCAAGTTAGGCTGTCTCCTTATCCCAGCTTTTGTGGGGTAATCCTGGTGGCGTGCACGGGCGGATTCAGGAGAGTGAGAGTGATTGTGAGAGCCGAGACAAGACAAGACTGGCCTAGTAAGCTCCTTGGATGCCTCTGAGATAGATAGATAGTGTTAGTATGGATATCATTTCACGTGTACTCAGACAAAAAGAAGAGCAGTGAGCCATAGCATAGTTATAGTACCTGTAATGGTGGGTTTACTGGTATTTTGTCAAAGTTTCAAAAGGCCAAGGCTTGCCAAGTCTCCCGGGTCAAACTCAGCCACTTGAGACCTCGACCAAGGTGTCCTGCTGTCTGTCTTGCTACTCCGTACTAACCGGCGGGTTATGGTTACAGTGGATTTCGATCCCCTACCTTACGTGGACACTCCATTAGGTTCGCCATCACCCCCCCGTCGTAGCCCGCGTATTGGATTTGTACTACATCTGCAGCCAAACAACGTAACTCGGTACATTACTTTGACTTTAATCATCTCAGCCCTTTTTCTCCCCCTTCCCTTTCTTTACCCAGTCAATAACATCTCGAGTCAGAGCTCAAAGCAGGCCTGGTCTTGTTAGTTTGGCGATGCGCTTCTGGCGTCTGTCTCTTGTCTCTCTTTCTTAACGCTCCTTTTGTGCTTGCACCTCGCTCATCTTAACTTAATTGCTTCGTATCGATCGATCGAAACCGCGATTTCGCCCGCTCCTTTTCATCCGGTCCCCTTCAGCGAATGGCACTGTTTATCTCGACTGCTTTGTGACACGCCTGAACCAGCTTCTTATCGGATTGAATATACGACAACCGAGGGCGCGGTTAGCGCTCAATCACCATCAAGATGCCTTCCGAAAAGACTCCTTTCTATGATCCTATACCGCCCACTTACGATCAGGCCGTGGCTAGCGGTAGTTATTACGATCCAGATGACTGGGCTCCTGCTCCGAGGTCTCCAACAAACGAACGTAATGCAACAGAGGCGGAATCACAGGGCCTCCTACAACATTCGAGTGGCGCCAGCTCCTCCCGCAGGCCCGACGGTTATCGACCACCAACAGTAGAGACGGACGATGAAGACAGTTTATGGGCCAGCGATAGCGAGAGTGACGATGAAGCCGCGCAGGTTCGACGTGAGATGCAGGAGATGGAGATCGAGGAGCCCGACCGATCCCGGGGCTCTCAGTGGGGGAAGCGAATAGGGTCATATCTAACTCTACCACGGTGGAAATGGTCCTGGAGGCCGAGATTACCACGATTACGCATACAATTACCTCAACGAGCTGATGCGCCAGCTGCCGACAATGCCGAGAATGCCACGGGTGAGAATGAGGAGACGCCAAGCCAGACAACGAGGAGGTGGAATATACCAAAGGTGGACAAAACAACCGTCATCTTATTTTGTGTACGCATTTTGGCCCTCACAATTATCCTGGGATTTTTCTATCTGCTCTTCGCCAGCGATATGTTTGGTGGTTTGTCAGATAGATTAGGAGGTGGTTTCCGTTTCAATCCTGAGGACCTTAGAGCCCATCTGCTGCGTACCGTCGATCCCATGAGAATGCGCGCATCAGTACAGCACTTTTCGAACTACGCCCATATTGCTGGCACTGAGGGTGATTATGCGACCGCGTTGGATGTTCAGGCCATGTTCAGCAGGGCACTACTGGATGAGGTTATGATGGATGAGTATCAGGTTTATCTCAACTATCCCCGCAAGGATGGTCGTGTGGTGCAGATCATGGACGAGAAGGATCTCAAGAAGGCCAAATGGACGGCTAAGCTAGAAGAAGAGGAGGTCGGAGGCGAAACTGCAGGTCGGCAAACGTACGCCTTCCACGGGTACTCAAAGTCGGGTGATGTCAAGGGACCCCTAATTTACGCCAACTATGGTACAAGAGACGATTTCAAGCATCTTGCAAGCAAAGGTTTTAATGCCACGGGAGCTATTGCGTTGGTGAAAAACGGTGGTCCTCTGGAGAATCAGGCTCTCAAAGTCAAGGCAGCCGAGCTGGCAGGCTTTGCTGGCTGTCTTATCTACTCCGACCCTGCGGACGACGGTTTCAAGAAGGGTGTTGTAGCTCCTGAAGGACTGTATATGCCCTCAGATGGTGTTCAAAGAGGCTCCGTAGGTCTCACTAACTGGGGAATTGGTGACCCCTTGTCGCCCGGTTATGGTAGCAAGGGTGATCAGCGAATCACACTCGACAAGGCCAATGGACTTGTCGGTATCCCCAGTCTCCCTCTCGCTTGGAGAGATGCCAAGGTTCTACTACAGCATCTCAAGGGTTATGGCGAAAAGGTGCCTAACAAGTGGGAGGGCGGCGTCCCAGATGTCGAGTGGTGGACCGGCAGTGAGAAATCCCCAATTGTGCGCTTGAAGAACGAGCAAGATGAGGATTCATTACACACTATCTGGAATGTTTATGGTCGAATTAATGGTATGGAGCAGACGTCCAAGTCTATCATCATCGGCAACCAGCGAGATTCTTGGGCTTTCGGTGCAACGGACCCCCACTCAGGCACAGCTGTCATGATTGAGATGGCTCGAATCTTTGGAGATCTTGTACAGCGAGGCTGGAGGCCACTGAGGACCATCGAATTTATGTCTTGGGATGCCTCTGCGTACAACCTGATTGGCTCAACTGAATATGTCGAGCACAACTCAGAGGCTTTGCGTGACAATGCCTTTGCTTACCTCAACCTTGGGGCGGCTGTCGTCGGAAAAGACCTGCATGCTTCAGGATCGCCGGTGTTCCGAAAGTCTCTCCTTCATGCCCTGGGCCGAGTTATCGATCCCTCTACTAATAGTACATTGAAGGACCTTTGGGAACAGAGCCATGCCGAGCTGAAGCAGCCAGAGGGACGTGGCGACCACATTCCATTCCAGGATATCGCAGGAACAAGTGCACTCGATCTGGCCTTCAGGGGGGCCCAGGTCCCTCACCACTCAAGTTACGACAAGGTTGGATTGGTGGACAACTTCATCGATCCCGACTTCGAGTACCACGGTGCAATGGGACAAGTGATAGCTCTGCTCATTCTCGACATGGCCGATCGACCCATCATGCCGTTTGATATGGGCTGGTATGCACAGAGACTGGGCCAATGGGTCAAAGAACTCGAGAAGTGGGCACTTAAGCAAATGGACGGCCAGCCCAAGGGCGAGAAAGACGCATTCAAGGAGCTCAAGGACGCCGCAACACTTGTCCAACACAACGTCGCCACGTTCGAGAAGTGGGAAATGGAATGGGACCGCGAGGTCTTGGGCAACGGAGGCTGGGAAGCCAACGATATTGGTGCCTCTCGACTTGCATACAACAACAAGATGGCATACTTTGAGACAGCGTTACTGGACCTTGAAATCGGCGGTGGTGTACGTTCCCCCCATGAGACTGACTGAGAGACTTGTGCTAACCCTATCACTAGATTCCCAACCGAACACAGTTCAAGAGCGTCGTCTTCGGACCAGAGGCTTGGTCCAACGACGGAGCCATCTTCCCTGCTATTCGCGACTACATCGAGGAGGGAAACTGGAAAGCCGCCAAACCGATAGTTGCCAAGACGGCAGCGCTTCTTCGCAAAGCAGCAACAATCTTAGAGATGCAATAAAGCACGTGTATGATTTGAGCAGCGAAAAGAAAAGCCCTCTCTTTGTTTCCCTTTCTATATCGATATCAGTCCAGGCAAGCCCGCCATTGTTTGTTTGTTTTTTTCTTTTACAGGATATACATAGTGTTTTTGGTTTCTGACCCCAGGACACACTGCGTAGCTTTCACGCAAAAATGTACAGGAGGCATTGCACGGAGTTTGGTTTACGTAGAACCCTGCTTTTCTACGCTTTTTCTTTTATTACTTTCTTGGGTAGGGCAGGACTTGTTAAGGCAACTCGTCGGGATAGAGTGATGGGGTATGTGTCTGATCGCCCTGACTGGGTAGATGGGATGTTTTTTCTTTGTTATATAGTAATGAAGGAATGCGAGTCGCTCATGTACCCTGATATATTGCATCATGTTGATTTTGCTCTAATATATGCTTCGTGATCGTGTCGCTCAAGAATCTCTGGTCGTTGACCTCTTAAGCCTTCTGGGACTCATAGTCCTGCACAGAAACCAGCTTTCCAACAACGTTGTACTTCTCCAAGAATCTCTCCTCCCAGCCCTGGAGCGCCTCCATCTGCTCCGCATCGAGTCCCTCCAGCTTATCAAGCGGACCATCCAAGTCCTTTGTTAACATGTCCTCATCAAAGCTTCCACACGCAAGACCGCGACTTGCGTCCCGACCGGCAAAGTTGCTATAAGGACCACCAGGGCCGTAGAAGTTACGGCCAGGCGAAACGTCGAAAACGCGGCCGCGCACAGCGAGAAAGACAGGTCGATCCTCCTCGCCATTGAAGGGGAGAAGAGTGTGGGGGGTGTATGTCTTGAAGACTGTTGAGGGCGTGTCGCGGGGGAGAGATGGGGGCGGCGAGGAGCGGAGCATGGAGTAGGTTGTGTATAGGACGGCGCTGAGGAGGATGAGGTTGAGGGGTGTGAAGAGGGAAGCGCTGGGACGAGTTAGTGATGGAGATCAGAGAGTAGAGAGGGGGGATGGCATACTTTTCTTGGTTGGCTTGTTGAGCCATGTGTTGCTCGACGTGATCCATCTTTGCAATGTCTCTGGTTGGCGATGATGTGTCTGGAGTGACCAGTTGAGCCGAGATGGTATATTGATTGAAGGTGTTTGTTCGATGTGATGTTGGAGAACCAATAGCCAAGGTAAGAACCCGTAGCTCCCGTGGTTTCCTTGGGGTTCTCCCCCACTTTACGCTCCGGGGCGGCGATTTGTGACGGAGATTGGCTTCGGAGCCTCCGGTAATATTTCCGGCAACTGGTTCATGTCCTTGATATTGGTCAAGCATTCTGGTCACGACTCCAAGGGCTATCTCTATCTCATGACACTCACTGCGTTGCTATATTCAAACATCACTTGGCCAGAGCTCCATACAATCGAGAGATGCTGACATGAGCGGCAATTACGCGATGCCGAGTATGAAGCTCCAAAGTCAACGGCATTAATTAAAGCTCATGAGATAACAGAGCTGGGTATTGAAGCCTTGTTGTAACTATAAGCCTCTGTTTCATCTTGATTCAAAGCTTCTAGTAACCATCATCGATACTAGAGAAGGTGAATTAGCTGCTGTAATATAACCAACTCATAGTAGGAGTTTAAGAGCTTGGAAAACAGCCAGGGTCGTAAACGATGGTTTCCTTTGTGGTCTCCATTATCTGGTAGTATGAGATCAAGCAAAAAGAAGTCTTCGAGGAGAATTATCAACATGCAAAAGACAAAAATGGAGGCTGAGGGATTTGAACCCCCGACCTTTCGCAGGCATTCGAAACAATGCAAAGCGAACGTGATCCCCCTACACCAAGCCCCCGATGTTGGATGTTAGTGGTGGTCTTAGTTGACATTATATTATTGATCCATCAATGTCAGCATCGACCACGACGGGCTCTGAGTTATCCAAAACATGGTAAATGCCTGTTGCATGCCAATAGTCTTTGTGCCTGTGTTGAATGGTATGGTCAACATGGGCTTCTGGGCCACCTAACTCAAGTGGCCATGTCAATGGTTCTTCTATTACCGGGCTTGCTCATGTGGAGCCTACAAGAGATATACTTGCTATACAGTCTGTTGTAATCAGTGGTTATAGGTCTATGTCCAAGGTACATCATCCCGTGATGGATACGCATTCATACTCTCTAACAAGTTGTAGGCTTGATAATTAGCCATTCACGCTCTTGGCCATTCTCTGCCATGAGTATGAGTATGAGTATTAAACCCCGTCAACATCCAGTGCATGACTCAGACCGAAAGCCAAATCGAATCACATAGCAATACGCCTCTAAACAATGGGGCCTATCAAGCAGTTGTTCTCATCTAGCTTAAGCTGGCTCTACTCTATTGTTGCCGATATAATACGGAGGACACGACTCTAAACAGCTTGCTTACGTTGCGTACCTGTTACTACCGTGGCACTTCAGCCTCAAAGAGAACAACAACTTAGGTTTCTCGACTCTCTACAGCTGTTGTATGGCTTTGGTCCAAGTCGATCTTGAAAAAGCCACAGCAAGAAAGTCAACCTTGGCTTCCCCTCTGACTCAACTGCCAATACTCAGCCACAGCCTCAATCACGGTCACAGCGTGCAGTTTCAACCCAAACGAAAAACATAAATGTACAAATTCTCGTCAAGTCTAAATCTCAATCCTCGGATCTTCATTCATCACTACTCAGTAAAAATGGCTACGTCAAATCCCGGTCCAGTATATTTCTGGCGTGAGACAGACCCAGCAACAGGATACCTATCACAATGGTATTATTGTCCTTTCAAGGATGATCAGGATGAGAAAAAGACATACAAAACAGCAGAGCAGTAAATCCCGTCACTTCTATAGATACACTGTTCAAGGTCGATGTTGACATGTTCCTAGTTATATGATGCATCACAAAGCCATCCTATTCGACGACGAAGCCACCGCGCTTGAGGTCCTCAAAACGGGCCATCCACGAAAAGTCAAGTCTCTCGGCCGCCAGGTAAAGAACTTTGACGAGGCAGTATGGCTAAAGCATCGACGTGACATAGTCCGAAAGGGCAACATCCTCAAGTTCACACGGGCTATCACAGAGGAGGGTTTTAAGAGAGGCACGCCCGGGGCAAATCAACCAAGTTCATTACACTGGCCCATCGATGGTTCTCTAGCAGATATGTTAATCGACACGGGCGACAGAGAACTTGTCGAGGCCAGTCCATTTGATCCAGTCTGGGGCATTGGGTTCAAAGCTGCAGATGCAGATGCTGCGAGAGACTCGTGGGGTGAGAATTTGCTAGGTAAGGAATTGATGGAAGTTAGAAGGATCTTGAAGGAGAGACGAGACGGCCAAAGAGCATGAGTGGCGATACAACTGCGCTGTAATACAATATTGAATCGTGCAAACGGGTATCACTTTGTCAGGAACGGAACAATGATTGTTTGAGCTGTTTCGGCTGTACGCCTAAATAGATTGCACCGACCTTGAAAACCAAGGCAACTTTTGAACATGTCTATAAGTCCATCTTCCTCCCACCAATGATGCCCGGCCCAATGCCCATATTCCCCTCCATAATCATACATAAAAAGAGCCTCGTCCCGAGGCAAACAGAGCGGCGTGGTAGTAGTCATTTTTTGCTGTTTAACAGCCCCAAACCCATTCTCCAGAAAATGCTTGTTTTGCTTTGTTTGGTAATTGTACGTTGTGTTGTGTCGTGGTCGTGGTAGTATTGGTGTTGTTTTTTTTCGTGTCGAGAGCCCGCCCTGATATTTTCACATGATAGAAGATATTTTACAGTAATTAACACACATTAGGCGACGCTCCCGTGTTCGCCTTCGATTCCTTCTCATCTCGTAGGTATCCAACAAAGGCAGATCCCCAACCCCTTGACGCCGCGTTAAAATGACTGTTTCCTTTAGTACCAGTCTCGTCCACTCTTCTGCATCTCAATCAGACGCCAGCCCCTTGTCTCAGGGTTGTTGACATCTTCTGGTACTCGTGTGATACCAATGGCGTATGTGACCAGCTGGACCTTGTCCTCCATACCGGCAGCGAGCTCGTTCGTCTTGGCATTGCGGTAGACGTGAACCTCTTGCGTGCGGCAGGTGATGATGAAGACAGGAACCTCACCGGGATCGAGCATGCGGGCTCTTAGAATGTCGACATTTCGAATATCCAGGATCTTTCCGTCCGACTTCATGCCAGCCTGTAGGTATTGCTTGGTGAGGGCCTCGTACACAGAGTACTGGGCGGCAGAAAGCCACAGCTTCAGTGTCTCGGCGTCACCCTTGACGTAAGCGTCCAGCACCTCGGGAAGAATGTACTCTCGGAGCTCCTGGAGGAAAGGCTCTGTCTGGAAGTTGGGGTCCATGGATCTGAACTTCTTGATGACCATGGCAGTCTCGTTCTCGGCGAAGAAGCCTCCGATGCGGTCGGTAATACTTCGAGCGGTCGATACAAGGGGGTTCTCAGACTCCTCATACTTTCCCCTCAAGCTGAAGAGTCCTTGCACATACTTGTTCTGGTCGCGGAAATCTCGCCAAGCCTCCTTCCAAGCAGCGTCCTTGTGAACGGTAACACTGGTGCCAGCGCTATCTCTTGTTAGACCAGATTCAGATGAGGGAGATTGTAAGGATACTCACTTAATGTCCTCTTCCATAGGCGCAGCCGCCTTGTAACCCCGCTGCTTGTCAAGTGCCTCTCGGCGTTTCCTGCGCTCCTCCTTCTCGACCCAGCCACCGTATCGTGAAGAGCTGCCATCGTCAATGACATTCTTGACATTCTTGTAAGCCTCTGTGTTTCGAATGGGCTGGGTGGCCTTGTCCACAGCATCTCCCGTGACATTAGCGGCCTTACGAACACCCTTGACAACAGAGGTATCCCAAGTCCAAGAAGCACCCTTGCCAATGGCACCAGCAGTGACCTTGGCACCCTTTCCAAGAGTCGAGGAAACAGCACCAGTGGACTTCTCGTAAGCCTCGCGAGCACGTCGCACACCCTCACTCTCAGCGAATTGATTAGCAGACGCAGCGATCTGCTTGGTCGATTCGTTCCATTCTTGCGACTTCTGGAACTCAGTGTTCATGGTCTCCATGAAAACCTGCCAGGGGGTCTTGTCACCATGAGGAGGAGGGGGGGGAGCATCCTCCTTCTTCTTCTCATTATCCTTGCCCTCACCCTCACCCTCGGCCTCTTCTTTTCCATCCTTCCCGGCCTTCTCGCCATCCTCGGTCTTCTTGGATTGCTCCTCCTCGGGCTTGGCCTCAGACTCGGTTTCAGCTTCAGTGGGCTTCTTCTCTTTGGCGTCGGTGGGTGCAGCAGTTGAGGGTTTTTGTTCAGCTTGAGGCTTCTCTTGGTGTAAGCGGCTGGAAAGGTGGAAGAGACGAGATTGAGCGGTATAAGTGGGGGAGTAACGAAGCTCGGCGGGGACAAAAGAAGACCTCAATGGCGATCGAACTGAGCCGGAAAGCATTGAGCTTTGTTGTCTCGCACCGTTGTTGGAGGCATTCTGAGAGAGCTGGGATGCTAATCTTCGGTAGGCGGGAGATCTGCCAGCGGATGAGACATGAGCAGAAGCCCGTGTAAAGGCGAGCTCCGAGGAGGCCGTTTTTCTTGCGAGGGAGTTCATTATTACGACAACAAACACAACGAGACAAATCCCTCCAGAAAAAAAGGCAGGGCGTGGGTTTGGAGAGATGCCGAGATGGACGGTGGAAGGTGGTGGAATTCCCAAACGAAATTTTGGTTTGCGATCTCGGTCCGGGGGCGGAAAGTCAAGGAAGACAAACACCGAGGCGGCAAAGCCTCGGTAGAATAGAGCTACTCCTCTACCAGCCCCGGCCCGTGGGGGACTTCCGCGAGTAAAAATTGCCAGAGGCAGATCATCAATTGACGGACGACAGGTCCAGGCGAATGCGAACAAGATGAGTCGCTCATTGACAAGTCGCCTCGCGGCGCAATTGCTCCTTCAATCCTCCCGAGCCACCGTCCCAAAGTCGTCATTTCAAATCGCTCGCTCCCTCTCCCAGACAAAGTCGAACCGCGATGATAAACCCAGAAGGGCCCCCAGCCGACCCAGTACGGCCTCGCTGTTAGAGAACATCTACGGCCCCTCAGAGACGTCCAAGACAAAACCCTCTCCCAACAATGCCATGGCCAACCTCTCCCAAAGCCTTGTCTTCCAGACACTTGACAAGTCTTCCAACATCGATACGAGCACACTCTCCAGAGATACCCGTCGACAGGCCGAGGCAAAGGAGGACGATCTCGAGCCATACCACTTCCACATCTACTCTCACAAGCACAACACCCACATCACTTGCACCAAGCCCAATCGAGAACCAATTATCTCTCTGTCTGCCGGCAACATTGGTTTCCGCAAGTCTCGCCGTGGCCTATTCGATTCCGCCTACTCCCTCACCAAGTATGTCCTGGAGCGATTAATCCACAACGGCTGGCCCATGAAGATGAACCGACTAGAAATTGTGCTACGAGGTTTCGGTCAGGGACGAGAGGCTGCTCTGAAGGTTCTGATGAGCCCCGAGGGTAAGGTCTTACGAGACAAGATTGTTCGTGTAGCCGACTCGACTAGAATCAAGTTTGGTGGTACCAGGAGTGAGAAGCCTAGACGTCTATAAAAGCCTGGAATTTTAGATTGGAATTGGAATTGGAATTTGGGCACATTTTGGGAATATGTTCACATGAGAATATCACTTCGACGCGGAGGTTGAGAAAGTGAATGTACTATACTCTGTACGACCTGTACTATACAAATGAACAAGACACAGCTTGCTTTGCTTGCAAGTTCCCAAACGAATGATCTGCTCCTGGACTATAAAGTCTTTGGTATCGTGCTAATCCATTGAAACGATACCTAGAAACGCCAAACTCCACTTAACACCGCAGCCTCACCTATACTCTATTATCGGATGGCCCTCTCAGCTGGTGGTAAACGACGCCCGGCGGAATCGCGGAGGGCTTGCTTACCCTTCCCGCTGCCGCCTCGCCGTCTTTCTTCTGCGCTGTCCCACTCATCATCTTCGTTGCTATCGTTGTCTTCCATGAGCAGATGGGGGTCCGTCGACTTCTTCAACGTATGAGAGCTGTCGTCGTTCGAATTGTCGTAATCATCCAACAGCGCACCTTCGCTGGTGTCGTATTCGGGTGGTTCAATCCAATCTCGAGGGACGACACAAGGGAGCGCAACCCCAATGCTGGCCGCACGGTTTAACCATGCTGGCCCTGACTGTCCTGTAAGTCTCTTGCAAAGATAAGAGGTGAAGTGATTGCAATTCTTGGTCAGAAGATTGTATGAAGTGCCCAGAAACTCCTCAGATGCAGATTGTAGAGTCGCATTAATCTCGTCTTCTGTCGCAAGAGTGAATCCGTGCAGGATCTCGCATCGAAATGTGCCTCCGGGCGGTTCGGTCCGGGGCTTTGTCCAGTATACACCTGTGAGGCCTCTTTTATCATGTCCACCATAGGCGTATTCCCTCCCGTTGATCACGACACCCGAATGAAGTAGTGAGGCGCCCACTGTCCATAATACCGACGATAATCGGCCGGGCTGTCATGCCGCGCGTATCAGTGTCATGCTCATGAAAGCTAGTGAGATGAGTATGAGCGACTTCACTTACCGGCAGCAGATCATAGACATGTATAGTGATCTCAGTTTTGGATAAGGATAATGTTGAGCGGTGAGATCTGCTCATTGAAGAGCTCTTCTTGTGACGCGGCATCATGCAAAAGCTGATACAGACACTGCAACTATTGCGAGTCAAGTGGCTCGAAGCTTTGGGGTTTGCAGCTGACGGGTGAGCGGGGCTGAGCTGGGGAAATGGTAGGCTAATGAGGCTTATATAGTGCTGTAGGTTGGTTGGTGTCCGCAGGCGTCAATTTGGCAAGACAAAGAATCATGGGGCATAAAGAGAAGATGAATATTCTAACTTGAAAGGTTGATGAATAGAAGTGAAGAAGAGGAAACAACTGAAGGAATCGGACTGGGCGGCCCGGCTGAGCTCCCGTCGTTCCTGTCAGATCAAGCCCGGCGAAATCCAAAACCTAGGTACGGCGTAGGTTGCCCTGCCTCTGTCCTACTCTCTACTAACTTTAGGTAACCTCAGGTAACTCAGGTCAGGCATTTCCAAAGACGGCCACCTAAAACCACAGGGCCTGGGCTCTGGGACATACTGTGCCTGTTCACTGGATCCTGGATCCAGGGTCCTTCTGCGCACGGTTTGGTGTACCTTTATGCCAAGCTGCTTTCGTCAGCCAATGACGTCGTCTTCGAATTCCTGTCGGAACTACCTTTTCCCACTATCCGAGAAATCTTGGCACAGCCCAACCTCTCTAAACCCCAGCAAGGTGGGGTCACGAACAAATTCTCATCTCATCTCCCCAAGCTCGGCTCGCGGAAAATAAAAAGAGAAATCTTTTCTCTCTCTCTTCAACTTCCCTTTTCTTCCCTTTTTCTTCGTCGTCGCTCTCGCTCTCGAAGCCGTCCGAGGTTGGCACTAGCCAACCTGAATACTTCACCACGAAGTCCATCAAATCTTCCATCTTCTTCGCTTCTTTTCCTCCTCTTGCACCCCGTGCAGCAAGCTCTGCAGCTCTTGGACACGTTCCATCCACACACTTGGGCCTGGCTTTCTTCGTTCAACGTCGCAACTACGCCAAGTCGCGCAAGATGCCTCCTAAGAAGCAAGTCGTCGAGGAGAAGATCCCTCTGGGCAGGCCTGGAAACAACTTGAAGAGTGGTATTGTGCGTGACAATATTCCATCGATGATGTATGCCACGTGCTAACCATTATCCAGGTCGGTCTGGCCAACGTCGGCAAATCTACTCTCTTCCAGGCCATTACCAAGTCTAACCTCGGTAACCCAGCTGTATGAAGCCCCCTCGCCATCCGCCGTCTTTAGTATCGGGGTGCTGACAGCATCAAGAACTTCCCCTATGCCACCATCGACCCTGAGGAAGCCCGCGTCGTCGTTCCCGATGACCGGTTCGACTGGCTCGTCGAAAAGTACAAGCCCAAGTCCGTTGTTCCCGCCAACTTGACCGTTTACGATATCGCCGGTCTGACCCGCGGCTCATCAACCGGTGCTGGTCTTGGAAACGCTTTCTTGTCGCACATTCGCGCCGTCGATGCCATCTTTCAGGTTGTTCGTTGTTTCGATGATGCTGAGATCATCCACATTGAGGGTGACGTGAACCCCACCCGTGATCTTGACATCATCAGCGAGGAGCTGCGACTCAAGGATATTGAGTTCGTTGAGAAGGCCCTCGAGAACCAGAAGAAGAAGACCCGTATGGGTGGCCAGTCTCTGGAGCAGAAGAAGGCCAAGCAAGAACAGGAAACCATTGAGAAGATCCTGGACTGGCTCAACCAGGGCAAGGATGTCCGCAAGGGTACCTGGGGCCCCAAGGAGGTAAGACTTTTTTTCTCTCTATTTCTTCTGCTCTACACATCCTGCTTTCCTGATGACAAAAGGCCATAAGGCCTGAATCTATAACCCAGCTCGTCGAATACCTCACCTATTAACGCTAGAGGCATTGTGAGATAAACTTTACTCTGATTGCAAATCTTTCACACTTGTTCATGTTGAAGAAGAAATTGTGAGAACCCTCACTGACATTCTCATCCAGATTGAGGTCATCAACCCTCTCTTCCTCCTGACTGCCAAGCCTGTTGTCTACCTCGTCAACTTGTCCGAGAAGGACTTCATCCGCAAGAAGAACAAGCATCTTCCCAAGATTGTCGAGTGGATCAACGAGAATGCCAAGGGCGACCCTCTTATTCCCGTCTCCGTCTCTTACGAGTCTCGTCTTACACAGTTCGAGACCGAGGCTGAGGCCAAGGAGGAGCAGAAAAACGTCGGAGCCGACTCTGTTCTGCCCAAGGTCATTCTTCAGATGCGCAAGACCCTTCAGCTTGGCAGCTTCTTCACCGTCGGACCTGATGAGGTTCGACAGTGGACCATTCGAACTGGCACCAAGGCGCCTCAGGCTGCCGGTGTCATCCACACCGATTTCGAGAAGACCTTCATCCAGGCTCTCGTCTTCAACTACAACACCCTAAAGGAGCTCGGTGACGAGTCCGAGGTCAAGGCCAAGGGCAAGATCATGACCAAGGGTAAGGAATACGTCGTCGAGGACGGCGATATCCTGCACATCAAGGCTGGTGCCGCCAAGAGCTAAGCTCTCGATGTCACCAGGCGTATTCAAGTCTATAGAAAAAAGTTAAATGCAATGATGTGATGAAGCTCAACTTTGTGTCCCCATGACTTTGCATTTGTGACGACTGTTTCTAGACACTGAGGATATTTTTCCATAATTTAATCTACCCCATGCCACGTATGATCTTGTATGTGCAGCTTCTTGCCGAGCTGTTGTGACATATTCTCATAGTGGCTGTACGTCTTGGGGTTAGCACGGGATTTGAGGGGACATTTACATCAGTGTCAGCCCTTTCGTTACGTTGAACTTGAAACAGCATCGCTAATTACGTTGTACGGGGATACTCTTAAGCGTTCAGTAGATAATTAACCAAATTGGTTGGACATGATCTATTACAGTTGAGTATTCAGGTCACCTAGAGAATATGGTCAGCATACAACACAGTAAGCCAGCTGCATTATCTTCTCTTCGTTTCCGTACGGAATGCCTCGTTCTTCTCGACAGCATCCCACTCCACCTTGATCGTCGGTTCTCTCGTCTTCCACGATAGCGGGGTTAAGAGGGGCAGAAAATCTTGCACAAAATAACAAGGCAGCAGAGCAGATCCAAGCCGAAAACAAGGATGATTTGCAAAAAATGGCAAAAGACAATTATTTTGCCGTCAGCAAGACTCGAACTTGCGTTTTCAGTGCTTCGAATGAGCCACAAACTGATGTACTGACCCCTATACGATGACGGCTTTTTTTGTTGTGCAAAGCAGTTGTATAGATCTCTTTATGTACATTGGTCAGGCATGAAAAAAAAAGTATAACGCCATCTTTAGGGCAATTATGTCCCCGAATGTCGACTATGACTAATGCAAGACGTGTCATTTTTATTTTAATTGCATAGTAGATATAATAAGGTATATAATTTAAGGTTTCTTGCTGGGCATCGCGGAATGTCAAGGTGGTATAATAGTAGTATGGCCATAGCACAAACACGCCTAACTACTATAGACACGCGTGTAAATAAATAGAATAAGGCCTCTCTTTAAGCCCTTATCCAAGTTGCTTACTTGTTCTTATAAAGACGCTAGCCCAAGTATTAATTAGCTATATTTACCCTTAATTTATATTCTTTATATTACTTTATTATTTTTTTTTTTAGTTACTATTAGCCTTATTTAGGGCTATCTAGCTTTTAACTTTTTATATAATAGCTTAAATAGTAAGGCCCCTATAATAGGCTAGAATTATAGGAGTTAATATTAGTTAAGGTTTGTCTGCCTTAAGTAGCGTAATTACTGCCTTAACTAAGCAGTATAAGTACTGCCTGTAGGTTTACCTCTTAATAGCTATATTAACTTTCTTCCTTTACCTTAGTTAAAAGATAGGCTTAATATACTTATTATACTTAAGTATATTTACTGACCTAACTATTAGTTATAGTTACTAATATTAATTATAGCTACTAATAGGATACTTACTATATATAAGAGCCTAGAGCCTAATTAAAGCTATTATATAACTAACTATAACCTTATTACTATAATTAAATTAGTACTAGGTTAGGCTAATAAAGAAGATTACTGTAAGCTTTATATAATAGCTATAGCTATTAAGAAGAACTTTTTATCTAAAAGCCTATCTAGCCTAGTTAAGATAGCTGTTTTTAACTATACCCTAATTAACTTAATTAGTTATATAGATCTAGCCTGCCTAGGTTATCGTATTTATCTAGTTTAGCTAGCTAGGGAGCTAGCTAAATTAAATAAGCTAGCTAAATTAAATAAGCTAGAAAAGGCTATAAAAAAAAGCTTACCTTTTAATATAAAGGAGATAGCTTTTTTTATTATATTAATAAGTAACTTAGCCTTATATAAAGAGTGGCTTAAGAATATAATTATTAAGGCTAATTATCTATACTATATCTTCTTAATTATATAAAATTAAAGGTAAAGGCAAGGTAATAGTAAGGTTTAAAGGTTTAAAGGAAGAAGGTTAACTTTTATATAAGTTAGTTAGTAAAAGCTAAATTAACCTAAAGTTAATAATAACTTTATTAATTAAATATATATACCTAGGTATATAACTAACTACTTTTATATTTAAACTGTAAATAAAGTAAAATTAATAATAAAATAGTAGTTAAACTAGAGTTATATTATTTTATATTACTTTATAATTTAATCTAATTTATTACTAACTTATTAAGCTAGCTTTAGCTTATTAATATTTATAGTTTTTTCTTTAATACTAAAACCTTAATTTTATAATTTACTTTTTTACTTTTTATTTCTTTTTTACTTCTTTTTTTTTACTTTATAATAACTTTTAATTTCTATAATATAATATTTATATTATTAATTTAATTACTTTAATTATATATTTTAACTTTATAAACTATATTTAATATTAGTTATTACTATTATTTAATTTAATAGTAGTAATAAAAGCCTATTACTTTATTAATAAGTCTTAAGTTTATTTTAAATAATTAGCTAGGTTTTTTAAGGCTTTTAATTTACTTATAATAATTAATATAATAAATATATTTTATATATTTAAAAGCCTTATAATATAATTAGAAATTATAAAATTAACTTATTATATTAATATTAATTTATTAATATATAATAAATCTTTATTTATAATATTTAAATAATAAAAAAATATATATAAATTAAAAATATTATTAATATTAAGGTTATTAATATTAATTAAATTACTATTTATATAAGTATTAATTATTATAATAAAATAGTTATAGCTATTAATATTAATTATTTTTATAGCCTTAACCTAGTAATAATTAATAAATAGGACTTAGATATTTTAATAATAGCTATAAAAGTATTAATTATAAAGTCTTTAGCTAGATTAAAATCTTAATAAACTTAATTAATAAAGTTACTTTTAGGCTATAGTATTTTAAGTAACTTTAATTAGAATAAATATATTACTTAACTAGTTAAAGAGTTATAAAACTTAATTAATAGGGTTTATAACTTTTTTATAACTTTAACTTTTTTTAATTTATTTATTTTTAAAGTTATTTTAATAATTATAAAATTACTAAAAAGCTAACTTGTTAAGACCTGACTTTATATAAAGGTCTTATTATATAACTAAGGAATATATTATGATCCCGATGACTAATCAGGGCATATTATATACCAAAATAATGAGAAAATTCAGGGCTTTCGATTGGTGTGCTTATCTAAGCAAAATGTGGAGAATTGAGCAAGTTCCACATATTAAAGTTTTTCTATAAACTTTAATAATTTCTTACTAAGGAAATATCAGTAAGAAAGTCACATGACTTAGGTCACGTGATGATTATATAATGAGGATTACGTATATCAGATTTTTACCCCTCAGTTGGATGATTCATGACACACCACGAGAAACCTTACTTTCCCATTTAAGCTTTATAAGCCTACTAAAGCCTAGCGCCTTCCAAATTGGGAAAAAAGTATATCTTATTTTTCTCCGAATTTTGGCAGTTCTTGTGATAGTCTTTTCATCATCATTGAAGCTACCCCGCTTTGGGAATCACAATGCCCGCTTTTTAGAGGTCTATAAAAGACCCAGGATTTCCCACCTAGGGAACTCCTTCTTTCTTAGAGACTTATCAACTTTTCTATTACATAATATATATCATTAAATTCGGAAAAATTCGCTCTATTTAACAAACCCACTTTTATCTTATAAATCCTACTCTATGCCTTATTATTCAGCAGTTACAACCTTTTATCCACTTAATTCCTCCTCTTCTACCTTATCAGTCACTATAGTACATCCTACTACTTATAGTGAATTTATAGGCTATTTTATTCAAGCCTTAACATAACTAAACCTCTATTAAATATAAGTTCTTTACTTAATTATATAAAATTAATAATACTAACTTTAATTATAGTTAAGATATTAAACTTACTTAATATATAATTAGTAAAAGTTATTTAATAATACCTATAGCCTATTTTTACTAGCTATTATAATAATTAACTAATTAATAGTAATAATATTACTTTTTTTTAAATTAATTTAACTTTTAAAGCTAAATTTAAAGTATAAAAGAAAGCTAGATAGATATTAGCTATTAGCTATAGTTAATAAATAGATAATTAATTACTTTAGCTAGTTATTTTTAAATATAAGCTCTTTTATTACTTACTTAAAAGCTCTTTTTATAAAAAGTAGCTTAATAAAGAGATATAGTAGTTAAATACCTTAAGTAAAAAAGACTTATATTATTATAAGTTAAAGAATAAATATAGCTTTTAAATCTAAAGTATTAATATATTTATAAATTATATCTTTACTAACTTATAGGTCAAGTATTAGTAAGTAGGCTTATAGAGTATTATAAGTAGTATTTAAAGTTTAAATATAATAAAATTACTTAAAAAAATCTATAAAGTGAATTATATAAAATAAAAAATTTAATATATAAGAAAGAGTTTTATTTAAAAGTTAAAAAAGCCCTTTAGTAAGTAAATAAAGCTATAGTTAATTAAATAAAGTTTACTTAATTAAGTATATTTATTTTATAAAATTATAATTAATATTAAGGTAATAAATAGTAATATTAATAGTAATTTAATAAAGTTAATATTAATTATATAATATAATATCTTTAAATAGTTTTTATAGTTTCTAGCTTATTTAAAATTAAGCTTTTAAAATTAAAGCTTTAATATTAATTACTTTAATTAAGTAATTATAAAAAAAACCTTTTTTTTAATTACTATTAGCTTTATTTAAGGCTATTAAGCTTTTAACTTTATAAATAAAGACTTAAATAGTAAGGCCCCTATAGTAAGCTAAAATTATAAAAGTTAATATTAATTAAAGTTTATTTACTTTAAGTAATATAAATACTGCTTATAGGTCTTTTAAGAGCTATATTAACTTTTTTCTTTTACTTTTATTAAAAGATCTTTAATTAACTTTTATAATATACTAAGCTTAGTATATTTATTATATTTAAATATATTTACTAACTTATTAATTATAGTTATTAATATTAATTATAGCTATTAATAAAATACTTATATATAAAAGCCTAGAGCTTAATTAAGGCTATTATATAACTAACTATAACTTTATTACTATAATTAAATTAGTACTAAGTTAAGCTAATAGTAAAGATTACTATAAGCTTTATATAATAGCTATAGCTATTAAAAAGAACTTCTTATTTAATAGCCTATCTAGCTTAATTAAAATAGCTATTTTTAACTATACTTTAATTAACTTAATTAGTTATATAAATTTAGTTTACTTAGATTATTTTATTTATTTAGTTTAGCTAGCTAAAAAGCTAGCTAGATTAAATAAGCTAGAAAGGGCTATAAAAAAAGGCTTATCTTTTAATATTAAGAAAGTAGCTTTCTTTATTATATTAATAGGTAATTTAGCTTTATATAAAAAGTAGCTTAAAAATGTAATTATTAAGGCTAATTATTTATATTATATTCTTTTAATTATATAAAATTAATAGGCTATTTATAGTCTGAGACTATAAGTATAAAGCTAGGATAGTATATCTGTAAATAGAGTTCTAGGGTAAAGGTAAGGTAATAGTAGAGTTTTATAAAGGAAAAAGGTTAACTTTTATATAAGTTAGTTAGCGAAAGCTAAATTAACCTAAAGTTAATAATAACTAGCTCTATTAATTAAATGTATATGCCTAGGCACGTGATTAACTGCCCTTATATTTAAATAAATAAAGTAAAATTAATAATAAAACAGTAGTTAAACTGGGGAAAGAAAGCCTTTAACTTACTAAAGCTAAAGAAAATATCTTTTTATATCTATAAATTAAAGCTATTTATTTAATTAAATTATAAGGTTAAAGGCAGTATTATATAATCTTAAGACTTACTTTTAAAGTTATTATATTTTTTAATATAATATATAATACCTTATATATAATATATTAAAAAACAAGTATTATATTATATTATTCTTATTATAAGACCTTATTAGCTATATCTTATATATTACTATAGAGATATTTTATCTTTTTAATAAAGACGCTAGACGTCTTGGCTCATACTTATTCAGGAACTAATATTACCATGATGCAGTTAATGTGATTCTAAAGTGTTTTTAATTAAATACTAAATTGATTACAAAATTCGCAAGTTCATTCATTATCATGTCTTTTCTTTCCAATCATCCATCATCTATCATCTCATGATCATCCTGCTAAAGGCACCAGGCCCTTAGACTCCTCCATATCGAACACCTCGCTTTCCAAGCTCCTTACGGCCAATGGCATCTTCAGGCCACACCCATCCACGGCTTCTTTTGGCCTCACGCTTCTCAGCCAGCTGGGGTTGAGGGATCCAGGAGTCACGGGGTTGAGCCTTGCGGCGAGTTCCCTCAGCGGGCGCACCGATCTCAGCACGCCAGTGGGCATGGCTGGCGGGTGTGTCGTCGGCAGCAAGTTGGCAGAGACCCCAGAGGGCGAGGCATGCAGTGAGGGGGGTCTCTTGGGGAAGGGTTGAAGCATCGCCCTCAGGGGCAGAGGCAGCGAGCTGGACTGATGTAACCTCGAGATCACCGAAGAAGGGAGTGTTGGCGATTCCGTTGCGGACAAGGACAAGCTCAATCTCGGTGAGGATGAAACCATAGCGGCACCCGTGCTCGCGCATGGCGTAGTGTATAGCTGAGAGGCCACGGAGATACTCAACACGCTTGATGTTGCCCTCAACCCGCATGCCAGTGTTGAAGCGGTCGAAGCTGCGAACAATACCAACAACTCGGGCAGTGGGCTTGCCACCAAACATGGCAGCAGCAGTGGCAGACTCCCCGGCAGCGTTGGCGACGAAGAGGAGATCGTTCATGCCAGCAGTCTTGGGAGGCACTGAGAGGTGAAGAGGGCGAGTTGACGACATGGCCAAAGCTGAGTTCAGCTTAGGGAGATAGTACGAGGCGTAGATGGAGTGAAGCTGACCCTCAGTCTCGGGGTGACGAGATGCGAAAGTGGGCTGAGGGAGCAGAGGGGCGGGCACAGGGTTGTGAGAAGAAGAGAGGCACCGGGGAGAGAAAGAATGGCAGATGCGTTGAAAGAGGACCAGGAGCGAATGTTGCGAACATCCCACCAAAAATGCTTAGTGGCAGCATCTCGCACCGGAACGAGATATGGCGGACCAGAGAAGCAGCTGGGTTGGATGAGGTGAGGAAGCTCAAAAGGTTGGTATTGGGAGTAGGGTCCGGGGTGGCAGTGAGGCTCAGAGGGGACTGGGCACGAGGGCTGTAGTCGTAGAAGCCATAGTCAGATTGTTGCTGAGGAACGGGAACGAACGATGGCATCTGACGATAGGTAGGATAGCCATAACGATCGATTGTGGTAGCATCGAGGCTGGAAGCACGGCGTGAGTGAGAGGCAGAGATGTGAGTGGCAAAGTCGGCCGGAGATGTCAGGAGTGACGCAGACAGAGTGTCATCAGGCTGGCTGGAGAAGCTTGTGTTGACTGAGCCAGGAGTGTCAAAGGTGATGGCAAGAGACTCGGGGTTGGTGTAGCTCCTTGAGTGGCGAGCAGGGTTAGGAGCAGGAGGAGTAGTCATGCGATAGTGGCAAGGAGTGGCATCAATATCTTGGTCTTGAGAGCGAATCTTTGGCAGGAGAAGAGGGCCATGCTGGCGAACAGCTGGTGAAGCACGAGGAGGCGTTGTGAGGCGGGAACAGAGAGATTCATGATCTGACTCGGCTGAGATGGCAGAGTAGACTGAAGCCTTTGATGATGAGCGAGAGTGGCCAGAGATATGACCAGCAGCAGTAGCTGAAGCTGAAGCATAGGCCATGTCGAGGAAAGCTTGGTCAAAGGGCAGAGTTGACATGGGAGGTGGACTTGTGCGCTCAATAGAGGCAGATGGGAAGCTGAAGTCGAAGGGCATATCGACAACCAGACTTCTTGAGAGCGTATTAGCATTATGTATGGTGGATGGACTTTGGTTGTTGGTGAGAATATCTTACGTGGACATGATGTGGGAAGTATTAGTGAGAGGAGAGTCTATAAGTGTATGTTTGAACAAGGATCAAGGAGACCAGCTCCGTGAAAAAGGTCAAGATGAAACCGGAAGTTTTTGGGAGTTAGTTAGAGTGTAGTCTCAGAACCAGCGAGACTTGTAAGTTTGCTGTGAAGCTTTTTGATCTGATGATGTTGATGTTGATGGTGATAGTGATACCGGATCACTATAGATGGAAAAAAGAGGAGAGTGAGGATGATTAGAGGATGATTGGTGAAAGACAGGCCGACGATGAATGATGCTGGATAGAAATAGAGAAAAGAGAACCAGAGACCCAGGGCGAGGCCGTCTTCTTATGCTGTCGATGAAGCAGAGGAGGACAATGGTTGGCGATGGGCGGTTGACGGCTGACGGCTGTGGGCTCCGGCATAGGACCCATCCGATCCCCTTGACTCTCTCCACGAAACAAGAAACAATTTTACGTCTTCTCTCATTGGGAACACGAGAAAGAGAAGAATCTGAAACACGTCCCATCGTCTCTGCAGAGAATTATCGCGGACGCGCTTCGATTTTCGAGGTGAAAGTTGTAGAGGTCGTGATTGGCGGATGCGTATTGACACTGTAAGCGCCCCGCTTGGAGAGCAGAGGATGTAAGTGCGAATGCCCCCAAACACTGTGCAATACTACCCCAGGCGTCATGATCATCGCCAAGGATCATGGTTCTCGGCTTGGGTCTGTCAATGCACGAGCCCGGCCGCTGAATGGCCCAGCGCTTGTGACTCATTTTTAGATCCTTGACTCGGCATATCTAGCTCCCTCTTTTCTTCTCTCGTGGTTCCGTTCAACACCAGAACGCGCCTCTCTACAAGTCGCGATCTTTCTCTCCAGAGCGTGTTCTACACCGAGATCTATTTACTACCGCGTTTTACACCAGTTTCTCGTTGCGAGGGACAACCGTTCGTTCCCTTTTTCAGGGTCATCGCTATGCCCCCCGGAGTCCAGATCTAAAACATTCCCGTAGAGTAGCGCCATAAGAACAGCCCAGCTCAGCTCATACATGGCGTTTAGAAGAGTATGATGTATACGTATGAGCATGAGCATCAGCCTCAATCTTTCAACCCAAGTCTCGTCTCAGAATAGAAGCAGATCCTCTGTCGTGGTTTCAGTGGCCTTGGCCCTTGCCTTGTCCGCTGCCGTTAACCGCCGGGCGTTTAATTTATTCAACTGTCTCTACCTAACGGGCGCTTAATACACCCACAGCCAAATTGAGTGAGAGTGTCTGACTTTATTGATGCCTATTAAAAAGCCCATCGTCGCACCATTCTCCGCGGCTACGGAAATTTGCTCTCGGTCCACCAGATTTCTTGCCTCATCTCTCGTCTCTTCTCTTCCCCATTCTCGACTTACACAGCCTCAACTTTTTTCTCTTGGATAGTCGAGCTTGTAATGTCGCGGCCTGGTTCTTGTCTCTCATTCGCTGTTATCGACGCGCCAGGATCCCACGCGCCGTCGGCCAATAGACATCGCGTCCACTAACAAACGCGGGAGTTTCTTTGACCTGGGGCTCTAGAATATGGAGAGGCTACTGCGTACGTAGGCTGTAGGTTACCTTAGTGTAGGTAGGTAGGTAGTATCCGCTGCAGACTATCGTGGACGACGACGTGCTGCATTTTCCCGCGTGTCTTGCCGTTTCTTGTTTCATGTTTCACTCAACTCTTGGCCATTCATTCTCTATCCTGGCCTTAGTCTCTCCCCTCTTTGATCAACGCGACCACGTCCACGCTTGTATCTCGCTCCACTTACCTGTTCTGTAACCCCTACACCTTCGCTAGCCCCCTGTGTTCAGTGCGACAAGTGTCTCTTGTGCCTCTCCGTAGTGTACTTTGCTTCCCGTGGTGGACCTCATGGTGCCAGGTACACACTGCCTCATCATCGTGCCACCACTCGACTCACACTCAATACCCTAGAGCCTCTGTATTTTCTTGGATATAATCTCTGCTTTTTATTTCAATAAACAATATCTGCCATCTCATTGTACTGTGTTGTGTCTGTGTATCTATAGACGTCTATGCCCAACCTTCCAAATAGCTAACTGTATCAGAGTATACCCAAAATAATGGCTCGTTGGTGTAAGATATACACTAAATGCAAGTGACACAATGAACTCTTCTATAACTCTTTCACCAGCTGGGGGTATTCGTCCATCTGTCACATCTCATCTTTCTGTCTGTCTGTCTCTCTGTTCTTGTCAATCCACACACTCTCTCTGCCTTACCAGCCCCCTCCCTCCTCGCTTCATGCAACTCATGCAAATCGCCTTCAGCTTGGCATCAAGCACTTGTGCTTCACCACCACTCGACGCGTCTCTTTTGTCCCCCATCGCCATATCACGCGTCTTGGTGGTGTTGTATGTAGGTATGCATATGCTTGATATTCTTCTCATGGATTGGAGTTCCCCGGTATCGTATCCACACTCAACACTACCCTCCCATCAAGCCTCGCTATTATCCCCGGTCTCACCCATCTCGACTTCTTCAAGCTCCCTCACTTGTGATGGGGCTGGTGTTCTAGTCCCGTTACCCACCACTATCGTATCAGGCAACCTCACTTTCCGTAGTGCTCTCAGCATACCATCCAGCTTCATCCTCTCCTGCACTACCATCCCCCTTACAAATTCTCGGATGGCGTGGCGGCCCATCTTCTCGTGCAGTTCTTGCCACCCTGCTAGTTCTCCAGCCACTGTCTGTTGTGTGTATCTAAGTTCCCTCGCAAGATTCGCGGCTTCTTCCCGAGACTTACGTGCTCGTTCCTCTTTTTCATCATATAATCGCTGTCTTGTATCATCCAGGAGACCCAGCGGCCACCTCGACTTGTTAAGAGAGTTAAAGTTTCTGTCGGCCTCACGCTTGGCCGCCCTCATCTGTGAAATAATGGAGGGTGGCCGAGACAAGGACGCCAGCAGTGCCTGAACCGTAGATTGCAGAGCCAGGAATGACGAGTGAAGGTTTGCTTGCGCGTTTGACTGGGTGGGGACGATGGATCGCACATACGTCTCAAACGCATCTATGTATCTCGGAGGGAGGAATTGCAGTGTTGAAACAGCTCGATGAAGCAACACCGAGGAATCGTACATGTCTGGTCACCCGTTAGCTCTCATAAATCCATTGGGTCACGATGTTCGTCCAGTGTACGTACCTGCTGCGACGAGTCCGAGATTATTGGCGCGTCTGGTCGCACTCTTAGTCGAGTAGTTCACGCTCCGTATCATTTCTCGCGCATGATTGACAAACTGCTCCACCTCCCTCACGTCCTCCACCGGTTCATATTCATCTCGCACCTTCTCTGCTCTCGCTTCTGTTTTGAGGAGCGTCCGTTGCTCCATCATATCCAATTGCAATTCTGGTACCAGGAAAAACTCCCATAACATCTCGTGCGTGGCGAAAGTTGGGTGCATTAGCATTATCTTCAAGAACCAATCTGCGCGAGCTTGCATGTCTCGCAGAATGGCCCGCGATGGCTTCGACGGTATTTGGAACGGAGAGCGAACATCGGCGAGTGATGGTATCCACGAAGCTGGGTTTTCAAGCGCCAGAAGAGTAGGGAGATGCTCGAAATCAGAGAGCGAGCGACGACTCGTTGTCACCGTGTAACTATCATGGTCTGTCGGGGCCGCTGACTTCAACACCAATCTCACCGTCGCATCTTCCACGAAGAATGCCCTGACCACACCAGTGATACGTGCATCTGGCCCAGGCGGCATGCTAAACAAGGCGAGATCATCGATCTTGTTCCGCACGTCGTCGTCCTTCGCCAGTTCAACTGCTGTGAGGCCTCTAATCTCCTTCGCCCCTACATCCACTCTGGGATCGGCGAACAGAGTACGGACCATGTCGTATCTGCCATACTTGCTGGCTACCATCAACGCCGTGAACCTCTTATCGTTCGTCGCATTGACGTCAACATCGCAATATTGCAGTATGTTCATAGCAAGACTCGCATTGCTGACAATGTGAAGCAGTGTGTTGCCCTTGTTGTCAACATGTTCGTCAATATGGAGTGGCATTCCATCATGTTGCGCTGCAGCCGCAGCGTTGAGCCCAGCTTCCACCATTTCTAGATAGTTCTTATGATCGTAAGAGCGACAAAGAGCGAAGAGCGGAGTTTGCCCGTTCTTGTCTCTTTGTCGCCAAGGTATTAGGTGCCCGATCCGAGCGATCAAAGCCGGTGCATTGAAGAGGTAATGAGCACAGCTACGTCCCCAGATGTCTTGCTGCGCCAGATATGAAACTAACTGCTCAGGAGTTGTCGAGGTGATGATAAACCCAAGTGTCAAATCTATAATTTGAGCATTGCCTAATTGTATGGCAGCACTCAGCAAGGTGGTATCTTCGTTGTTCATGTCATCTAGAACAAAAGAAGGAGAGAAATAATCGGTCAAGGAGAGCAAGTACTTGAGCGTCTCAGCACGTTCAGCTTGGATGGCCATCATCAAAACTGATTCTCCAAAGGAATTGTTTGTCTGCGACAATCGATTCACTGAAATGTCCCCTTCCAGAGCACTGCCGATGGTCCCAACGCTCCCTGTGCGAGAGTGGAATGAAACCTCGGAATCGCCTGATATGCTTCGGGTGTCCATCGCTACCTTCTTCACCCGTCGTATTGGTATAGAAAAGTCGTGTGCGTGTGTTTCGTCCTCACCCTCTGCCTGGAAGGGGAATACATGGCTCAGTCCCGAACCGTGAGAATAGTGTTCATAGGGTGACGGATCGTTAAAAGAGAGACGCAGTGATGATCTTCTAGATCTTGAAGGACCTGTCGATCTCGTGTCATTTTGGAGATTCAACACTGTAGATGCTCGACGGCTGGACGTAGGTGATTCTGATAGCTCGTCATCATCAGCAGCCCCTGAACCAGGTTCCATTATCTTTTTGAGGTCGTCCAGAGTCCCTGTCTTCGCCGCGTCCCATAGGGCCTTGTTTCTTCTGCTGGCTCGCCTTAAGCCGGCCGAGTCCAGAACAAGATAAGCCAGCACTGCCTCGAATGTACTGAGCGCATAGCCCAACTCGCCGCTGTCTACGTCGTCTATGAAGATGAAATTCCTGACGTAAATCAAGCGGGCCTGTAACTGCTTGACTTGTGATCGGATGACCACATAGAGCAAGAATGAGACCAAGGTATCCGCGTTGATAGTCATGATGGGTTTCTCCTCTGATGCATCAGATGAAGCTGCTTGAGGTTTCGATGAATCCGTCAAGCGGGACACAATCTTGATAGTTGATAATAAAAGATCCAGCATGACCTGAGGGCAAGCGGCTGCAGATATCTTCTTGAATTCCTCAACAGCCGGTCCTAGTTGAATGATGAGGTCATGCTTCGCCTTCGAACCGCCATCAATGGCAATGCCCAGTTGCGAAATATCGATAAACTGCATCTTCCTGATTTTTGCTTCCAATTCGAGATCATAAGGTCTCTTCAGTGCATTGAGTCTCGGCCAAAGTTGACTGTGAACATTTTCTGTGACATAACGCTCAATCAGTTTCTCCACCAGAGGACCAGTCAAATCAGTCGTTGCGCCAAGAAGAGATAGTTGTTGTTTGTCGACCCCTTGGAAGAGGTCGATCGCAGTTGTGACTGCAGTTTCAAGAGACGCTCTCATGATATCTTCATCGTCCTCAGCATAGAAATTCTCCGTCACTGGCAATCGACCCTCATCGCCCGTGCTTGCCAATGCGCTATTGGAGCGCGCTCGCCTTGCAGCATTGTTGATTGACCCATTCGGTGGAGGATCTGGGATGTGCTCGGCTGACGGGGGAGGAGGTAGTGGACTTCGGAAGACGTTGCTAAACTCGACGAATAACTTTTCAAGCCCAGGTTGCATCTGGCGCGCAATCATTGGGAAATTGTTCAGGAGGTCGTGAAAGCTCTTGATGTCTTTCTTTCGAGGAGCCGTGTTTTCGATCGACTCGGCGTTTGGTGTCTGCTTCTGATCGGGAATTCTGCGCTTTCGTACACCGGGGACCAATATGGCTGGTGTAATCTTGTTCTCCTCCCAGACGCCCACAAGGGGTCTCGATATATAGTAGAGAAGCCATTGCCGTGGTTCGAAGACGTCGGGGTAAAAGACGATGTCGTTCAGAAGCTGGGCCTGGGCGAGTGTTTTGAAACCTATCCTCGGTTAATAATGTTGCGTTTCGCCAGTTCTTGGCTTTGCACCTTTGTTACTGTAAATGAAAGCGTCCTTGATGACCACACTCTTGCCATTCAGCGTTGTAAACTGCTTTGCCTTTCCTCTCACCTCCCTCAAGTTCTGGGCGCCATCTTTGCCTCCGGCGACGCCATTTGGAGAGGGCACACGAAGAACGTGACTGGCGAGAAAGTCCTCCGATGCGATGACCTCAGCAGGGGCGCTCCCGCTCTCGGTCTCGCGGAATGTGAGAAGCACATCCGTTGACGGAACCAGTAGGATGTGGTGATGTACTGGGGTGCACTGGCTGGGGAGGGAGCTCTTAAAGAAGGCGGCCAGGAAGGGGTTTAGAGGTTGCATTCATTCGACTTGTGACCGGCCGTCTCGAAGCTCACTCGACCTCCCTAGGTCGCAACGTTGAGGATGGTATCTGGATCGAGTTTGGGTGCCGTTTATATAGATCGCGGACGGACCGAGCGGGATGGTGACACATGCAGAATGAATGCTGTTCGATCGTGAGAGATTATTATCGGTGAATATAACTAAGTCGCAGTAGCACTCGGGCTAAATTTCATGATACGGCGATGAGGCATTCGACGGCGATAACGATAGCGATAGCCCACTTATTGGTGGAAAGGAGCTATCTGGATGAAGCGTATGACGTGAGTGAGGTTGTAGAGGAGATGTGTCTTCGTCCTGCACGAGTCGGTAATTGCTGGAGAAGCTGTAGCCGGCGAAACGCTTGGCTAATACGTAAATCGTCGATCGTGATGTAAGATCCCTAGTCGAGATTGTCGATGTCTGTTGGGAGCTTCAAGAGGGTGCGCAACAGGGCACGTTGCGATCACTTCAACGAGATCGGCAGAGGCTTAGATGTACAGGTACTCAAGATATGAATTAACTTGGTGATATATTGGTGCAGAATATAGGAAGAACATGTACTGGAACCCAGCACTGTGGTCGCCCGCCAGCCCGCTCCCGAGCTCTCCGCACGGGCCCCTGCAGTTCCCCTGAACTTGAACCGGGGAATCAATAAGTCCGACCAGGAATGAGGTATCACATGTGACTGTGAATAGCATCATTGACTGACAAGGAGATTGTTGTACCACATTGATATTGTTATAAAAGTTACGGTATACGTCTCAGAGTACCGTATTGAAAGTACCCTGATCTTTTATTACCACTAAGCAGCATATAAACGACTTACTTACCATGGACAATACCAATTCTGAGATTCTCCATACGATGATGGATTGTAGTCGACATACAGAGCAGGCCATCTTGATTTACGTTAGAAGAACGACAGAGCAACAAAACTCTTGCCCTTACAAGTTTATCAAATGCCAATCTTTGTTTTTGAACAACTTCTCGTCTTTGACTGAGTATAAGGTGAACAAGTATCTTGGTGAGAACAAAGAGAGTTGCTCATTTGAGCCTGGTGAATTTATTGATACAAAGAAGACACTTTAATGTTCAGTATTTCTATTCATATGAGCCATTGATGAAAGACGTGCTCATCTGAACAGTAAATGGAAATGTTTCTCATATCATCTGCCTATCTATATAACGGACCACGACTCCATGATATACCAAATTCCGTTAATTTCGACTTACAGATGATCATGATGTCTCACAGCCACAAGCTCTCAAGCCTAAAATTCAACACGCTCAAGGTCTCTCTCTGCGACAAGTTTCGCTCACTGTTCGGAGACAAGAATGTGACCTTTGGTCCTGATCTCCCAGACTCTTACCCCCTCTGCATCACTCATGATCTTGTCAGGTCTGCTATGAACGTCATCGCCGACAGGAATATTCCATGGCCTATTGATCCCGAATACCGTGTTGAGATGGTCATGGTCAAGGTTCCACTCAACTTCTGTCCCCAAAAAATGATTAAGGCAATGCCTCTTGATCGCACTGGAAGATATTCCTATGCTGCTGCTATTGCTAAGGCAAGGTTCCGACGAACCCCAGAGCACCCTGGTGGTGAGCTCGTTGCGCTCGCCATGGCGGACTGGAATGAGATGGCTGTGGGCTTCAGCCTAGAGCCTAGAGAGCATGTCTCTGTTGTCCCCCTAATTGATCGTACACATAAGAATGAGGGAACTAATTAGACCCAGCCAGAAATATCGTTTCCGACAGTGTTCAATATGGCAAGGGCTAGACAAAAAACGAAGCAATGGAGATTCAATCTATATACATATACAGCTTTTCCTCTTTAAAACTTTACACTGACCCTTCGTGATGAGTGATACTATGTGCTTTCTATATTTTGGCAATGATGCCTCGTCCTCTCACTCTGAGAGTGCAATTTTGTAGGCGACCTATATCAATGTACAACATATGTAGGCAGAGAAGCCAGTTATATTTGATTGCAATCGTAAGGTAACTAGGTATCATGAAAAACCCAACGTCGCAAACCGAAAGTTCAACAATTTCACTGATTCAAATCAGAACCAAGCCCACACCTTCTTCCACCAAGGCGTTTGGCCAGGGACATCCCTTTCTGTTGGGCCACTCTTGTAATCCAGGTCCTCTCTTCTGCCACTGTCGAGATCGATGCTGTAACTACGCTTGAGAGGATCCTTTCCGCGCCATAAAAGCTTGCAGAATACGTAAATGATACCAAACAATGGCACCAGGATATAAGCATCCACAAAGTTTCCAGCATTGAACGGCGATAACGTAGTCCACCCTTGAACCAAAGCCAAGAAGATGCAAGCCCCAAGGCCAAACCAGGCGAGGTATGGGAAGCCGAGTGCCTTGTACGGAAGCTCATCGAGACTGCGACCCTGAGTGACCCAGGCACGACGGAAGCGGATATGGATAAAGCAGATGCTGCCCCAGACAAGGAAAGCACTGACACCAGACAGGTTGACGATATAGCTGTAAGCCTTGGAGGCACCAGTAGAGACATTCATCATGGCAATAGAACCGACAGCATTGGTGATGAAAATTGCCCAGACTGGAACACCTCGGCTGTTGGTCCAGCCAAATACCTTGGGAGCCTTGCCAGACTGCGCCATATAGAAAACAGTTCGAGAGCCAAAGTAGATGGATGAGTTAATAGCGGACAAGCAAGTCAGAAGAATGAAGGCATTGATAAGGTGGACGCCTGGGCCTTTGTTAGTATCTTGCAGGAGAGAGAAGTTGATGCACATACCTCCTTGCCATCCAGCATTCTGAATCGCAATGGTCATGGGACTCTGAAGAGCCTTGGAACCTCCATTCACCAGTCCCTCCGCGTTAGCAGGGCAGGTGATTCCGAAGAAGAAAGCTGATCCCATGTAGACGAAGATAATACGCCAAAAGACCTGCCGAATAGCCTGAGGAACTGCCACACCAGGATTTCTCGTTTCTGTAGCAGCCACGGCGATAGACTCAACGCCGGAGTAGAATGTCGAGCAGAACACAAAGACAGATGCAACGCCACGGAAGCCATTTCCGTTGAAAGCTCCCGGGTCGCTCCAGTATTTGAAGCCTACAGATCCATGCTGACCGACCAAGCCACCAGCGGCGTAAATTATGGCGAAGATGAAGTACGCTGTTAATCCGAGGAGTTTCATAAGCGCAAGCCAGAACTCGGCCTCGCCAAAAGCTTCAACACCCAGAAGTTGGAATCCCATGAAAACTATCCAGAAGATAAGGAAGTAACCCCATAGTGGAACGACGGGTCCCCAGTAAGTGAGAATACTGCAGATGACATTGTACTCGTTGGCGAGGACAGCGGCCCAAATAACAAAGTAATTCCAACCTACAGCGACAGAAAAGGACTTGTCTACCATGCGTTCGGCGAGAGAGATGAAAGAGCCTCCGCCAGGGTATAGTGTTGTCACCTCGCCAAGGGACTGCATAATACAAAATGCGATGATACCTGTTGAGAATTAGCATTGGGTTTTGCAAAGACCTGAACACTGAATAGAACCATCCGGTGCCATATCCTCTTCGAGATCCTGGGAGCAAGGGGCACCATACCGACAACACCAAATCCAATGAGCAATGCAGCCGGTCCTCCGACATTCAATGCACCACCTGCACCAACAAGAAGTCCGGGTCCGATGATACCAGCCAAAGCCATCATAGACAAATGCCGATTCTTCAGACCACGCTTAACGCCAGAATCCGGGTCTATAGACTCGGCCTCTTCCGTATCATTCAAGCGTCCAGAGTCATAGTTATGCTCAGAAGGACCATCGCCAGCGACGACATCCTCATCCTTATTGTGGTTGAACGCCATACTGGCAATGACAGCCTCTGCAGACAAAGAGGGGTGCGAATCAGAGGTGACCGCCAAGAAAGATAAGCTGTTGATATATAGACGCAGCCGCTGGAATGGGAAGAGGAAAAGTGTCTCGGGCCCACGGAGATGTACTGTAAAAGGCTTGCAAGAAAAGTCGAGATAGAGTAGACGCTAGTTTAAGAGGCGACAAGATGGCAATTATGCCATCATCAAAGGGCCCGCCAGCCTAACGCAGGCGAGCGTAGGGTTCTGCATCCAGGAGTAGGGATCGACCCGCTCTTGATGGGTTCTTGAGAAGCTATCCTCGTTGGGTCTTATCTGCTGGTCATGGAGGTTGGGATGGCAGCGAGTAAGAGGCCTGTGGTACCCTGAAAGGATGGGTATATTCTGGACCTAGGACTCAAAGAACTCTAGTCTCACAAGACAGAGACGTGTGACTGCATAGTTATGCATCTTGTTCTGTAGTTTTCATGTCTCTCTTCAATGTTGAGGATCTGCTACTCTCAGGTCCCTTGTAAAGATCCCCACACAAATCTGTATGTGGCTTCTTTGCTTTTGGATCTATCGTTCTCGAATGCATTTGTGGCGTTCTAAACCTGGGGTTCTCTAGTTAAAACGCAATAAACACTGCTGATCACGACATCAAAATATCCCGCAGGAAGAGTTTGCAAACCATAAAAGTGGTACATCAGTGGAGATTTAGAGGTTGCTAGCGTCAAGTACTGAAGCATTGGATCCTTGAATGAACCCGAGAATGAAGAGGGCGCTGTAAGAGGAGTTTAGATCTCAGCCGTGTAGAATAACCTAACTATAAGACAGAGGCTGTAGGTTATTCGCTAGCCAAGATCTTGTTCGTTTATGCTTCAGCTAAAGCAGCCCCATTCAATTGTGCCATATTTATCCGTTATGACGATTCTCAGCTAGAGACAACGCCAACGTGGGATTTTCATTTTTTGATATCCAACATCCAATCACATTCTCTTTCTGTCTTAGGCTGTCTAATTTAAATGTCAAGCTTTTCTAAGACTTCATATGCCGAGCTAAGCTGCCGCCGATTGCCCGGACTATCGGCGCCGTTGGCTCCACATCGCCGAATCCGAATGGGCGGGCCGAATCCGTAATTACTAGAAAACAACAAAGACCAATAAACATAGAACATTAGAAATCGTGGTTTAGACATAGTTGAAAGATTGGAGAGGCAGGGCTGACCTTGAAACATAAGCTTGCTTTGTGACTACAGCCAGTACCTTTGACGATTGCTTTCCTTGGGGGCTGGGGATGAAAAAGGAATTCATTTGGTACATAAGATAAAACAAAATACAATAAAATGAGAAGAACGAACTACATTTGGCCTACGCCTAAACTGATGCCCATTGCTTCTGCAAACATGCTCTTGCTTCTCGGATCTCGCTTCTCAGATCTTGCTCGTCTGTATCCTCATTTTAGACCTCAACATCACCGAGTATCTCCTCAAAAATCTCCAAATTACCCTCACCTCTGCGATCATACACAGCAAACCAAATCTCTTCCCACCAGCCACCTTGAAACTCGGGCTCCTTCAACACCTCTAGCCAACAACGAGCGACCTCCTCCGGCGGGTTTCTAAACGCGCCGCATCCCAAGGCACCAAGTACAAGCAAGCCGTGGTTTCGTCGTGCTGCCATTCGAAGGCATAATCTCATCTTGAGTTTGGTGAGATCGCGATCAGCACGATGTGCGTAGGTTTTACTGGTCACAGGACCTTTGGGTGTATTCAACACAATGTCCCTGACGGGGGGTGTGCGTAGGGCTGCGATACTGAGAACGCTGACGACGGGCAAATTCTGGGCTTGAACGGTAGGCACGAGAAGCCGGTGTCCAGTTTCCTGGTCGGAGCGGATGATGACAACATCAGGGGTGTAGATGCCCATGCGTTGCCTCCATGGGTAATATCTTTTGTGTAGCGAAAGATACAGCGAGCTTCGATAGCATAGCGCTTCTTCTTGAGCACGCGCTCCTTTCAACCACCCTCCACCACGGCTGACATGGCTTGCCATATTCAGCACCGCAACACGACCTGATGCGGGTCCTTTGAGATCCGCAAGTTGCATAGCCGCGTTGAAGCTGTCATCTTTGGAAATCCTGATGATCGCTTTCCCTGACGGTGTCCGTCTGGGACATTCGGCAGCTGTAAGCGGTGGTAGTTGGTGGATCTCAAGCTTCTCTGATCTGGAGGGGTCGAGATTCGGCAACTGAGAAATGATACCAGGGAGGACATCCAGCGTTTCCCTTGCTGTAGCTGCGAGGGCGGCACCACGTCTGTATGGATCGTCTTGTCTACTTCTGCGAGGATATGGGTGCTGGTTCAATGAAGCCCCTCTTGCTTGAGATGTTGAAGCAACTGGTCTTGATGGTGTGGACTTTATCCACGAATCAAGCGTTCGCTGACCTCTGTTGGACGACATTATACGACAGCTTTTCTGGGTTTTTGATTCGGGTTAATTTGAGACGTTCATTGAAATTCGCTGGTGGGAGTTTTTTGCAGGTTGTGAGTTTCAAGATGGTGACTGAGTCTAAGGTATGTCCGTTTGTGAGCTCAGATAAAATACTAGGCAACAGTGGCCCCAACTAACACCTATTCACCAAAAAACTCCCAACGACGATAGAGTCACGAGCCTGAACATAAACACAAGGAGAATTTGAGTTGCCTGTGATTGGTCGACACATCTTTCCAGGAGTCATTAGGTTTTACAGATAAATCATTTTATAGCCTTGACCCAGTAACGACCAATAAATGGAATCCATGTATTCCAATAATAACCACAAAAGAATCAACCATCAAGTCTCTAGCCAGACTGAAGTCTCGCTAAACTTAATCAGTAAGGCACAGATAATTCATTTTCTCATCCATTCACCAGTAACGTAGGCTTTGTGCCACAGAAGCCAGTAAACTCATTCCCTAAGCCTCGTGTTCACAACACATACGGACAAATATATCTTTACACAGGGTTTTGGTCCAAGCTCCATCCAGGGTATCAAAACATCCAGTCATATGGTACATATTCATACAAATTTCAAGTGCACATGCAATCACGCAGGTGTCTTGATTGCTCCCTCTGGGACCTCATCCGAAGCCTCAAACTTTCGGGGGATAAGGCCATCAGCATCATTAATGGCTCCCTCCATATTGTCCTTGTGGAACAGGAATAGCCCCTGAATTGCCGCTGTGCTTGTGTGACGGTTCGATGGCTTGCCATCAGGCCCAACTCCGAATAGACCCAGCTTCTGGAGCCTGTTGAGAAATCGTTCTCGGCCGGAATGATCTTTATCGACATCTCCGTAGAATCGATCCCACATCTGAGCAGCCTGGAAGTGTGTAGCCTCGCCGATGCGAAGCATCAAATCTACACGGCCAGGTCGGATGAGCGCGGCATCGAGACGGTCAACGTGGTTGGTTGTCAGGAACGCAATGCGCTCCTCACCAGCAGCAACACCATCGAGAGCGTTTAGGAGACCGGAGAAGGTAACAGTGGCACCGTTATAACCATCAGAGTCACGCTGGCGCCGGTTCACGAATGCTGCGTCTGCATCTTCCAGCAGAAGCAAGCTCCTCTTAGGAAGTTTTGTAAGGAGATAGGCTAGCTTATCATCCGTCATGCCCATCTCGCTGAGGTTGATCATGGCCACGCTAAAGTCCAGCTCCCCTGCAAGGGCTTGAATAAAGGATGTCTTTCCACTGCCTGGAGGACCATACAGCAGATAGCCTCTTCGATATGGAATTCCCCGATCCACATACCATTGTTGCCGATTCAGGAAGTCTTTTACGTCACCCACGATACTCTCTTTGACGCCGTCGTCCAGGATGACGGAACCCAAAGGTCGCTTCTTTCTTGGATCACCCAGCGGTACCCAGTCCATTCCTCGAGCCGAGTACACAATAGTCTTTCCCTCATTCGCCTTGGCTGCCAACTGATGTGCCTCGCTGAAAACTAACTCGAAAACATGTCGATGCGCCCATAACGTAGTCAATTGAACAATCTCGTGTGGTTCGCCAGTATTCATGTTCGCCGTATTGTGCTTTTCTCTGTTCACGGCAATGTACGCATTGCCGAACTTGACGATATGTCGTCCGAAGCCTGGCTGTAGGAAGAAGTGCGCATTCTGGGGTCCACTAACCCCAGCCGTTCGAGATGCAGTCGTCGTCGTAACAGAGAGATTATGTATTCGTGTGAGGCGAGAAGCAATGAAGCCTGGGTGTTCGCGAGGCTGTGACAGCCATGCTAAGATCCATGGGTATGCAGGATCTTGCTTGCTGATCTCGACATTCACGAGTAAGCGACGACGAGCTGCTCCGAGTGCAGAAATTGCGCCTTTCCGTGCAAAGGCAGCGACTGCTCCCAGTGATGCAAGACCGATTCCACCAGCGAAGAGCGGATTCTCGAACAGCGCGTTGATGTTGAGCCCTGAAGTTGCTGCTGCGGGTGGTGCCGTTTTTTCGGCGTTGGGGAAGCTTTTGAGAGCTTCCTTGAGGGTTTCCTCGTCCATCTTCGGCGAAGGGATGGCTAAGTGAATAGTTTAGAAGATGACACTGAGCTTTTCACATTGGATCTGGTCGGCAGAGCCCGCGAGAGGGCATCGGTACGATTAGTTGGCAATGTTATGGGGATGCTCGAGACGATAATGAGCTTTCTCGGCGACCCTCTTTTTTTCTATGTCGTTGCACGTGAACGAGATCTAGTTAATCTTCACGTCACCGGCAAGAACTGATGTAACATATTAAGTGTGAAAGGATAATCAAGTAAAAGTATCAGGGTCAATACTAAGTTTCAGGGTGTGTATTCTATGATCAAGTTGCGATTGATTGATAATTCATAGATAGGTAACATCCTGCCTGGTTAGTTTTGTAAGACATTGTCTAGATAATATCCTGTGAGATTATATGCAGCCTGACATATATATAAATATATATCTCTAGATTATATATATATACAGGTATAAAAAGCGATAATATAATATAGATTAATTTTAAAGGGTTATATTAAGGAATTTAATTTTATATATATTTAAGATTTATAATAGCTATCTTGATTTAGGGTAGGTAGCTTGACTTTGCTAAACGTTCTTGAATATAACATCTACTACTATAAAAATCATCATACCCTTCTAAAAAGATCAGCAAAATGCAAAAAATCAACAACTGATAGGCATTGGAAGACAATGCTCCCGCCAGGGCTTGAACCTGAGACCTTCGCATTACCGAACACTCGGATTGAAGTATTAGTACGACGCTCTAACCAACTGAGCTACGGAAGCCAATCAGCTGTTGTTGAAGGTCTTCCTGCTTCTGCAAACTCTAGAACGATTTTGCACAACTGACTGACGATAAGCAGCAACTCGTTAGCTAATCCAACGTTGTGAGTGGGGAGCAGGAGATTGGGGTGAGCTTCATGCAGTTCTGGAACCTCGTAGCTTAGGCGGGGTTGAAGGACGGATGGAGGGACTGGTGGGGGTAAGACCTCGAAGCCACAGCTTCTCTTTGTATGGACCAATGCCTCGATGTATTGTATCTTCGGGTGAATGGACCTTGACTGCTTCACCAGATCCGCTGAGGGATTAGACTAGGTACTCAGGATTGTAACTGGGTCCCCTAGCTTTCTTTACACGCAAACTCGTGACGTAAATATTGACAAGTGTATGACCATGTCCAACTGGCGTGGCATGCATTGTCCTGTCGATCAAGCAGAATTTGCAAAATCTGCATTCGCCATTTCTGGGCTGGACGTTCGGTATCAGCCGGGAAGGAATGTTGAAATTGGACATTAAAACATCAATTCGAATTGCTGATCCGAGTTTGCCTCGTCATTGTCATGATGAATAGGGAACTGCGGTTCGGTATTAGATCACCGAGATCATGTTTGGTTGACCACCCCACAAGATGATGTCGAAGCTCCACCAATTCAACTGCGATCATGGTTTCCAACAAAGATTACTCAAATTGAGTGTAATATGAATGATATTGCTGGAGAGCACGTTTCAACAATGCGCAAACCTTGCAGTGAACGAGAATGATCGAGAAATGGTTGTCGTCGGCAATGCAACCGCTGCGGCGCAATGGTTCATATAATTGGCCTCAGCTTCGTGGCTTTGGAGATTTGGTCCAAGAGCATCAGCGGAAGTTAGCCCGGAACATCCACAGCTATGGGTTATGGCGGCCTTCCAGCCAACCGTGATGCTCACGATATCCAAGATGCGGGGAAGATGGGGTCACACGAGAATCAGAGTCAGTGTATTTGCTAAGAAGTGAGAGTGATGAGCCCGATCAATGGTCTCCAAGGGACAGGCCGTCCCGCATGTTCCCGTCGAGTGCCCCGAAGCATCGGCTGTGGTAGGAATAGCTCTCGGCACAGAGGGGAGCAGGCTGAGGAGGGAGGGCATCATATAAGTCGGCTGCCCCTCCCCCCATGTTGATGTTTCTGATTTTTGAATCCATTACCGACATCATCGCTGGGTCGCCTGTCTAACTGCCAAAAGTGTGTAAGTCGCATCACTCTCCACTGTCACCTACCGAGCCCAATCCCATCCACTGTATTTGCTCGTCAATGGCGCCGCTGTGTTGGCGCCCCCACTTTACCACCGAGCAGACGCTCAACAACGTCAGAGAGCTCCCGCTAGCTACCTCGAGTGAGCTTGCTGGGGGAGCGATTTTCTGGACAAAGTCTTGGTCTGACGAGGATGTGTGAACCGGGCTGTCCTATAGCGGAGACGAGGTGGGCAACATGATAGAGTCAAGAGTCGTGAGAGGAAGAGACAGTAGCGCAGAGGCCGAGAGAAGGCCAGAGAAGTCATATCGGCCGCGGAGCCACCGGAGAGCCACCGGGAATCGGTGCAGCCATAAGGGACCTGAGACTCGAGAGCCTGAAATGGGTTGAGGTGTGCGGTGAACAAGATTGAGCGTTTCCTGATGAGGCGACAATCTCAATCGTCTCACTGGATGGCGCGGTGAATCGTCCAACAGTCTCAGCCCACTCAACAGTTCTAAAGCCTCACGGAACTCAATTCACGGCCCGTCAGTATCAGACGATTCGCGACGTATCTCCGTTCTCGCCAATCGAGGAGCAGCATGCTGCAAGATGCATTAGACGAACGTTCCTGGCGAGATGAGAAAAAGATCCGCGGTCTTATCATGGCCTCTCTTTATGCCTCACCGACACAGCTGTTGGATGTTGTAAACAGCTCATGGCCTCAATCTGATGAACTCATTCTGGCCCGCACAGAGCAACTCTCGGCAAGAGCGTCAGAATTGCCCCTCCCTGCCCCTCCAAAACGCCGTAACTGCCACTGTACCCCTTGCCGTGTCCTTCTAATTACACTTACGCAGCTCTGTTATTTTTTTTTGGCTTTATTTATCGATAAGGACCAGACAGAGTGGGATTGAAAACCCCGCTATACCCCCCCTCCTTCGTCATTGCTCTGCTCCTCTTCATTCATAACTGACAAACTTTCTTGCTCAATAGACTTTTTTTCTTCTACATCTTTCATCTCAACCTACAATTTCTATCCAACCTAAGCTTCACAAACAGCAACAATGGGTGTCCAAGAAGTCCTTAGCCGCAAGACTGGTGTCATCGTCGGTGACGATGTCCTCCGTCTCTTCGAGTACGCTCGCGAGCACAAGTTCGCCATTCCCGCCATTGTATGTCTCAACCATCCAAAAACAACGCAAATCGTCGCAACTAACATTGACCTCACAGAACGTCACCTCTTCCTCCACCGTCGTTGCTGCTCTCGAGGCCGCCCGCGACAACAAGGCTCCCGTCATCCTCCAGTTCTCTCAGGGTGGTGCCGCCTACTTCGCTGGCAAGGTATGTTCCCCAACAAATTTCTCAATCGCGCCAACAGCCAACATACTGACACCTTCCTCAGGGTGTGAGCAACACCGACCAGGCCGCTTCCATTGCTGGCTCTATCGCCGCTGCCCACTACGTCCGCTCGCTCGCTCCCGCCTACGGCATCCCCGTCGTCCTTCACACCGACCACTGCGCCAAGAAGCTCCTCCCTTGGCTCGATGGCATGCTCGATGCCGACGAGGCTTACTTCAAGGAGAAGGGCGAGCCCCTCTTCTCCTCTCACATGATCGATCTCTCTGAGGAGCCCGTCGAGTGGAACATTGAGACCACCGCCAAGTACCTCAAGCGCGCTGCCCCTATGAAGCAGTGGCTCGAGATGGAGATTGGTATCACCGGTGGTGAGGAGGATGGTGTCAACAACGAGGATGTTGACAACAACTCTCTCTACACCCAGCCCGAGGATATCCTCAACATCTACAACACTCTCTCCCCCATCTCCCCCTACTTCTCTATCGCCGCTGGCTTCGGTAACGTCCACGGTGTTTACAAGCCTGGCAACGTCAAGCTCCACCCCGAGCTTCTCGGCAAGCACCAGGCACACGTCAAGGAGGCCCTCAAGTCCGACAACGACAAGCCCGTCTTCTTCGTCTTCCACGGTGGCTCCGGCTCCTCCAAGAAGGAGTACCTCGACGCCATTGGCTTCGGTGTTGTCAAGGTTAACGTTGACACTGACATGCAGTTCGCTTACTGCTCCGGTATCCGAGACTACATGATCAACAAGCGCGAGTACGTCAACACTACCGTCGGCAACCCCGATGGCGAGGACAAGCCCAACAAGAAGTACTTCGACGTAAGTTCTCACCGCATCACTGTATATGCATTATAATGTACTAACGCTTTGTCTAGCCCCGTGTCTGGGTCCGTGAGGGTGAGAAGACCATGTCCAAGCGTGTTGCCGAGGCTCTCCAGGACTTCAACACTGCCAACCAGCTATAAATGTCGATAAACGACAATAACTGGTTCTAATGATATCCCAACTGCGGCAGAATTCATGAGTATCGTTTGGAAAAGAAAAAGAGGGATCTAGAAAATGCCCTCACCTTGGTTCCGACACAACATAGCAGTGTTTAGTTGCAGGGGCGTTACGAGGCGATGAAAGTAGTAAAATTAATGAAGAAAAAAAAATTGACGACGTACAAACAGCCTGAGTATTCTGTACTACAATGGGAATATGTGACTTCAAAGGTAAAACCACCTTACGCCGATAAAATGATATGGGACCTTGCATCAATGCGACTTCTGGATGTGGATGACTACCAGCTGAGAAAACATGAAAATCATGTCATTAATCGTAGAACATATATAGCCTGTTAATTATTATACAAACCAACCGTTTGAGTCTCCCGTGGTTCGTCGCGGAATGCCTCTTGTACCAGAGAACATTTGCCGAGCGCCGTGTATTCTAACCCATGTCCATCCATGCCCGCCTCTTTTGGTTTAACGTTGCACCTTTTGATTGTGTAACATGCAGCTCACAATCACCATTTCCTGTTCCTATACCTCATCTTGCTTTGGTATCTTATTTGGCGTGCCTATCGACCAAGAAGCTCCTTCTCCATCTGGGCTACAGCTTCCTCCGAGAGCTGCTGGGCAGCGCGAGCATCAGCCTTGGTCTTGTCGAATCGCCAGAGACCGCCAGTCTTGTCGGCCTCTCCATCAGTAGGTACACCGACGACTATGCCGAGCTGCTCGAGGACAGAGTCTTGACCCTCCACAGCGGTGAAGTACTGGCGGTCCCAGGTTCGACCCTCAGACTTCTCCTTGGTGCGCATGTTGCGCTGGGCATTCTCGATCTTGCCCTTCTCAGCACCTGTGGTGTCCATGTCACCCTTCTGGATGGCATCAGCAACGCGAGACCAGGCGCGCCGGGACTCGAGAGGGTGCTGTTGATCGATGGGGGCAACCTTGAGCTCAGTCTGAGCGGTGTTGACGGCGTCGTAGGTGCTCACAAGAGTCGACTTGGAGTTAGACTTGGCAGGCCCTGAGTAGATCTCGAGGGCCTTATTCCACTGGCCAGTGACATTGTAAAGAACATCCTTCTCCTTGCCCGTAGGATAAACGCTGGCGACGATGGTGTTCTTCTTTCCTGAGAGCCATCCCTTGCCGCTATAGTCAATCTTGGCAGTAAAGCCACTGGAACTAGTGATGTGACTTGAGCCATCAAGCTCGACAAAAGGAGCACCAAAAATCAGACCCTCGATATGAAGACCAGGGAGGGTAATGAGGTAGGATTCGATCTCTCCAGATGGAAGAGGAATTCGTAGGACAGCGTGACCGATCTGCTTGACAATGATGGTGCTCTTGAAAGTGGCCTTCTGAGCATTGTAACCCTCAAGCTCGATACCAGTCTTGTCGTTGCGAATGCAGTAGGCGGTAGCAGGAGGATGGTGGCTGACCTGCTCTGAGACAAGGGTTGTCTCGCCAGCCTCGTCGGACCAGGTACCGAGGAAAAGCTCACCCAAGAAAGGGTTCAGAGGCTTCTTTTCGTTTCCAAACTGCTCACTTCGGCTGGCGTACTGGTGCTTCAGAGTCGAGAGGAACCACTTGAGGACGAGCATAGTACGCTTGGCGGCATCAGACTCGGCAGCTGGGGCGGTCAGGACGGGAGGGTGCGTGGCCCAGTATGCAGAGAATTCGGTGAGAGATTGAGAGGATAGGATGAAAGGGGGCGCGGTGAGAGAAGACAGATCGCCGTTGAAGGATGCGATGGACTATTAGAGCACGTCGCAAAGACGAGGTCAGCTACTGGCATCGCTGCAAGCATGCAAAAGCATGGAGTTAGACATCTATATCTACCTTGAGGAAGGCGGACCAGCTGCCGCTGTTGGCCTGCGCGGCTGGGGCTGTAGAAGAGGACATGATTGTATATCTGAGCCGTGTATAAAAGAAAAGTAGTCGGGGAGTTGAAAGGGAGGGTTTGCGACAGGACAGGAGATTTTGAAGGCGGTCTCGTGTACAGTAGCAGTAGGTAGGTTCAGCGTAGCAGTTGACGAGGGGCCGATTGCGGATTGCGGGGTTGTAGAAGCAGGGGGGAGGACAGCTAAAAGTTCAGAACAAGCCAGACAGATGGAGCTCGCGGGGCCGGCCTGGATTGGGATTGGGACTGGGCGATGCACTGCAGATGAAGGGTTCGATTGGGGCCTACTATTTGTTTATCGATGACGGAGGCGACGCAATTACAGTGTTGGATATAAATCAGGGCTCCAAGCTTGGCGAGATCTTGTAACGGTGAATCTGACTGAGTTACAGTACAGTACCCGTCTTGTGAGGTACCTAGTTAGAGGTGGGACTTTGGTACAAGTAGGTTTCAAGACCAAAAGGGGTAATGGGCCGATCAGATAGAAAGACAAGAGTTGAGAAAGAGTCAAGATCAAGAATATGATGAAGGAGAGATTACTTTGGCCAAATGTTGAGCTTCTATTGCTTTCTTGGCTACAGATCACGAGACCTAGTCTACCTTAAACTCACCAAAACCCTGCCTTTGGTAGAATTGAGAGGCGCCCATCATGGACTCCTTCGTTGAGCACTGCCTCACCCATCATCACTCGAGCCTATTACGTCAACACTTGAACCCCGTCATGACGTCCCGTATTCGTATGCACCAATAGGTTGCTGCTGTTGTTGTTGCTGTTGTATGTTAGTGGTTAGGCCGAGAGGTCCTCCCTCCTCACGGCTAATGGCATTTTATTAATTAATTAATTAATTAGTTAGTTAATCTCACCATCACGTCACTTCTTTGAATCTTGTTCAAACGGCGCGGTCGTTGGTGGTCGTTATGTCTTCCGTGCCGCTTAATCACTAAGTAATCTCGCATGTCATGACTTTTCGTATCCGTAACTGTGACTCGGTTGCCTTTCGCTTTTGATAAGACTACATACATGGGACATTGCTAGGGCTGAAAAGCTTAGCTATTGTACAGCACAGCACGTGGATCCGGATATAGAGAAATGAATATGCATGGGTTTATGCCAACATGCACACAGCATTCGGTGATACATAACTTAAACACTCCGTCCATGGCTTTTGTTCACTGCTCATGCGAGAGCGATCAGTCATAATGCACGATACAAACAAACACTAAACATGAATAATATCTCGCCAAGTTACAGCAATTCTTTTGTGGTATCTCATGAAGCCCAAACCCAAACCCATATTACACACAGTTCCGCCGTTCAGCCATTACTCCATCCATTAAATCATAACCTCATCGCCAAGTATTACACCAAAGTCAATTATACTTCCATCCCTCAATCAACTCCGCGACCTTATCCAGACCTCTTTGCATGGCCATGCCAGCTGGTGTGCCCTGTCGATAACCCCCAGTTCCGTCTCTGTCCTCCCAGGCATCCCACACTGCGTTTGCGTGGTACTGTCGAGCACCCTTTTCAAGCAACATCCTCACACCCCCGATGTGCCCGCGAAGAGCCGCGTAGTGAAGGGCCGTAGCGCCCCGATCGTTCTGATGATTCACGTCAATTCCCTGCTGTAGCAAGAGCTTGAGGGTTGCTTGGTTTGCCGATGCCTGGAAAAGAATCGTATCACCATGTGTTGTTAAAGCTTGTGTATTTGCACCGAGTCGAAGAAGCAACCGGACTGTCGAGATGTGCCCATGAGATGCAGCAACGGAGAGAGGTGTCCGACCAGGGAAAATGGTGCTCTCGAGGGAGGCACCATAGGACACAAGCCGCAGTAGGATCTCGTCTCGTGCGTGCTGAGCGGCAACGTGAATCGGGGTCGTCTGCGGCTCGGGTACCAGATATTCCTTACTGCCTTTCGAAGGGAACATGGATGACACCTGCATACCCGCCCCCAGCTCTAGGAGTGCCGTGACAAGGTCAACATCGCCCATCTTGACTGCGTGAGAAAGAATGCTCATCCCGTCCGGTCCTACTCGCTCGACATCAGCACCGAGTCTGATCAAGCGAAAAATGCTCTGCGCATTGCCAAGCTTGGCTGCCACAAGTAGAGGAGTTTCGCCTGCCTTATCCAAGATGTCAACAGGTGCGCCTGCATCAAACAAAAGCTGGAGGATGTGAGGCTTGTCCTTGTGGGCCGCCATATGCATCGTTGAGTATCCAGAGTGTCCTTGAGTGGCTGCTGGATCGGCTCCATGGGCGATGAGATATCGCACAGTTTCGTCATGTCCTGTGGATGCTGCTGCTAGTAAAGGTGTGTTTCCGTTGCGGCTGGGCAGATTAGGGTCTGCACCGCTATCTAGAAGAACAGCAGTGATAGCTGTGCATCGAGAGTTGATGGCCATTGTGAGGGGAGTATGCTCGCGGAGTACGCGATCAACGTTTGCTCCTCGAGATATCAACACTTGGGAGAATTCTTGGTTGCGCATTGCGATAGCCATGTGGAGGGCTGTCTTTCCATCTGGTAATCGCACCTCTAGATCTGCACCAGCTTGTACGAGCTTTGTTGCCGCAGACCAGCGACTATGCTGAATCGCCACGAGAAGTGGTGTCTGGCCATTATAGTCGACAAGGTTGATATCGGCGCCTGCGTCGATGAGAACTGGGAGCGTTTCATCGTCGATAACATCTGAAGCGGCCGAGAGGTGTAGGGCTGAGCATCCATCATTGTCGATCGCATTGACGCGGGCTTTCATGTGAATCACAAGAGTTGCAAATTGTTCTGAAAACCCGCATCTGATCCCTCTCATCAATGCTGTATGACCATCAGTAGTTGGCTCGTCAACATCGGCACCAGCCACGATGAGAAAAGCAGCGATCAGCATATGTCCTTTGTCGAAAGCGCGATGCAGCGGGGAGAGCATTGAACCAGCCAACATTATGTTGGGGTCTGCGCGTTCGAGAAGGATATGAAAGACAGCAGTCTCATCGCTCCGCTCAATGGCATTGTGCAGTTCATTTGCGGCATCCTTGGTTCGCACGTAATTGACTCCGGGTGGTGGTACAAGGGTATCAAGTAGGATCTGAATCTCGGCAGAGTCACTGACTCTAGGTAACACGACAGATTGTTGATTTGGCGCTGTGAACTTCCGAGCAAGGCTCCGTAGTGCCTCATCTACTCCAATATCTGGCTCAATCACGCGCCTCCTGTTGTCATTTTCCCCAAAGTTATAACCGGCACTACTCAGAGTTAGCCTTGAGCCAGCGCACAGAAAAGAAGGTTACTTGCCGTGTCGCAGCATTGAGGAGGGTATGGAGAGACGCTTGGTGAGTGCGTAGCCGCGCAAGGTACTCTTTCAATGCTGCTTCGTTCCAGACGATGATAAGCTGCGGTTCGCTGAGGTGAATGCCGCTGTCCCTATCTGGACCTTTTATGCGTTTCAGTGCTGCCCTCAGCTCATGCACGTCTTTCGAAACGGAATAGACGAATTCGTTGTTTGAAGCCCGAACACTTTCTGTGCCACCTTCAATCGACCGGCTGAGCTCGTGTAACCTGTCAAGCGCATTTGTGATCGCGCGACACTCCTTGGCGAGGGACGCCAAAGTGACTGGGCTGGTATTGAGACAATTGGAGATACCCCTACACTCCTCAGAAAGCTGCTCGCATATGTCAATCAAATCCTGCAGGTCTGCCTTCTCGACCCGACTCTGAAGTTGATCCATCCTTGGAGGAGAACAAAATTTGGTGGCAGTTGGTCCACTCAGAAATGCCATAGTAGTAGTACAAGCCACCAAACGAGATCAGACTCGAGCAGGAAACTCGGGGGGTAATGTACGATTTGACAGCTGCAAATACTTCCGTAAGCTTGCAGTTCCTACAGAGAGCGGACCAAGCCCGTGCCTTCGCCTTGCCCGTGCTGAGTTTCGTGCGCAGCAAAGCAGAGCAAAGCGAAAGGAAGGGTTGAAGCCTCAACCTCAAATCGACTCAGCGCAAGAGTGACGGCGGCCCGGGCTCTATTTGCTGCACACCGTCGTCACATATTGAGACCAGGCAATCCACAAAGCAAAGTCACAAGAGGCTAAAGAGGTTCCGAAGAAACAGAACGAGTCGGCTTCTAGCCCGGAAGCAAGCCGTGCCCTACTGTAGCCTGTAATTAAGCCAACATCCTTCCATGGATGGTGATTCCTAGCGTTGGATGCGTGGCAGTTGGTCCTATCGTGTCCTGGGCCTTGGATCTAGCGCAACCGTTCAGTCAAGGATAAGGGGATAAACCACCCAACTGCCTGGGAATTAGTCGATCAATACCCAGAACGGCGACAAATAGGGTGTGTTGGTGCTCGAGCCGGCGGATGGGTCTCAACGGTGGCGTCTGCATCTGCATGTTCGTGAGTCGCTCTCTTTGCGTCTTTTATCCAATCTGGCAGTTACGGAGTCTCGAAGCCTTTTTAGCCTTATGGGGAAGTAAAGCCGCTAGACAGAACCCTGGCTGAAGAAATCTGACCGAGTCTGTTCTGCTGAATTGAGCAAGGACCTGAGACCCAGCCAGTGCAGTCTTGATTATCATGCTCAATCAGCCCTGCTCAGGGAATGCCCCGTCGACGCAACGCCCAAACGGTGAGGCGTCGATGGTATTAGTAGAATGTCAATGCTTAAATGGCGCCTCGTCTGCCCGCGCAATCCATAGAAACCCGTCTGCCCGGTGAGATATCTATGCGATAACCGTCCACCCAGTTACAGTAGCGTAGCGCGGATCCATTCGGTGGTGGCTACTTGCTTCAGCGGGCGAAAAAGCAATACCGATTAGTTTCGTAGGCTGATTCAGATGATGCAGACCCTGAATTTGATGAGTGGAATTCTGTGCCTCACCCTGAAAATGCGCCCCTTGGCGTCACACGGGTTCCTGGCTTCTCGCCTTGACCAAGGACGTGCATCAAGAGTTCAGTAATAAATTGCCCTCGCTCAGCTTGTTTCAGCCCCATGAGATGGAGCAAAAGCCAGTCAGCTCGTTTTCCAACAGAACCCACACAAGAAGCGAAGGATGAAGTGGAAGAGTTGCGGATTCGAAGAAAGAGTTTCAGATACTTCTCGAGACTACGAGCTCCCATAATTGAAACTAGCTTGAATTAGAATGTCTCGCATTCAAAGTCTAATCCTTCGTAAACTTTCTCTTGATACGTATCGTCATTGCCTGGGGGCTTCTGTCGTGCAGTGATGGATCGGGACTACCAGGATCAAGTTGGGGGATCTCTGCAAGGATCCAGTTGTCAGCGGAGTCAGAGTTTATCCGGACCTTAGCTCCGGCTAACTCTTTAGTTGCGTCACTGAAGTCGAAACAGAACCAACCATTACTCACGATATTTGTCCTACGACTAACGCGACTCGACTCGATCCTGTTTCAGATCCGCTACGAGCCAAGTTCTTGACTTACTACGCTAGCAACTATTTCGATTTTCCAATCAGCTGAACTTAAACATCCGCCCATTCTGGCTGGGGTACTCTGGAAGGGTTCGCTGGACGCTCAGAAACAGAGCTCCTCGCGGCCGAAGAATACCATGACTCAACCATCTACACAACCTCAGCTTACTCCACAGTTCTGTTTCTCGTATGGCACTTTGCGAGGTATGTTTCGAGTCAGAAGTACCGGCTTTTGATATACCCGACTGATCATTTTACTCTTTCTTTTCATCTCAGACTTTCTTCGACTTTCAAGATCTTCCATCGATGATTCAATCACACAGAATCTCAATGCACTTGCGACACCGTCTCGATCCGGATTTGATCCCTCGTCCACATCGCAACGCGTCCCAAGACCAACCTCAAAACAGATTGATCCTCAGTCATGCTTAGATTTCAAGGAGAGAGTGCTTTTCCCTTCCTGGGAGACCCGGACTGAAGTACTAAATTACTGCGCTCTCGTAGCGGCAAGCCCGGACCCTGACGACCCGGACCGAACCATCAGGGAATTAGAGAAAGAACAAGACCGCGATAGAACCGTCGATGAACGATTAGATCCGTATTCCGGTAGATTCTTCCCACGTGAAGCACGTACCGAGCGTCTGGCTTCGCTTGTAAGACAAGAGAGAGGCGTAGAGGGTATCGTACGACATAGAACGTGGGAGGTCGTACAGCAACGATGCGGGGGCGACCCTTTTGAAAGCTGGGAGGACACAATCAGTAAATGGAGGAAAACCCAAAACTCAAAAACGAATGTATAATTTATGATATCACGAAACACCACTCAGACCCTCCAACGACCACTGGAGTGCGAAACCCGCAAGAGAAGGACTATAGGATAGAGACTTGCTGTACGATATTAACGCCTCTTGTATAAAAGTAATATAGAATTCTCAAATAGTCCCTCTGATCTTGTACTAACTTACCTAAATATCTTCATCATAATGTGTAGAAGCAATAGAAACTCTTCACATAACCGTACTAATCTTATGCTAACTCACCCAAATCTCTTCATCATTTAGTATGAACAGCTGAAGCTTTGGTATCTCTCGTAGCATGCCCTGTGCGCCAAAAGATTACCATTTCAATGATCATTTCGCAATGGAAATGCACTCTCTATGTAGTCTTGAGCTGTTTTCATGAAATTATGAGTTTATTTACTGAAAATCATATTCTCTACCAACTCTCATGAGGCTCCCATGCTGTCATGGGTCCTAAACTGCCCCGCCAAAACGACCATTTCCTCATAACTCAGCAACCCACCACGGGCAGCCTCCGAGAAATTGCCGGTCTACCGTAGCAATTCCTGTCCACATCATTTCGACCCTAAGTCGTATGGTACAGCAGCTTCAGCTTTACACGACATCTCTCCACAATCGCCGGTCAGGGAAGCCGCCTCTTTACCCTTCGTTACCCTCCTGTCATCATCTCCTGGCGAGGTTTTTGTCTCGTCAAAGCTTCTCTGTACCGCTTCCTCCTCCTAGCCCACACACCCCTCATTCGATCCTGCTGGGAGCTTATAATCCTCGCCGACAACGGACGCCGGCCGCAATTAACTAGCTCACGACTTCTTTACGGTCCCAAGACTAGAACTGTTCGCTATAATCACGATGCCGCAACCTCTTGCCTCCAAGGAGGCCTCGCTCTTCCGCTCCGTTATTCGATACTATGAGGACAAGCAATATAAGCGTGGTCTCAAGTCGGCCGAGCTTATTCTCAAGAAGCATCCGAAACATGGAGACACCACTGCGATGAAGGCCTTGATTTTGAATTCCCAGGGCAAAACGGAAGAAGCCTTTGCATTGGGAAAGGAAGCTTTAACCATGGATATGAAGTCGCACATCTGCTGGCACGTGTATGGCCTGCTGCACCGGGCAAACAAGAATTTCGAGGAGGCCATCAAGGCTTACAAGTTTGCTCTGCGACTAGAGCCTGAGTCGGCACAAATTCAGCGCGATCTGGCTATTCTGCAAATTCAATGCCGCGACTACCAAGGATACATCCAAAGTCGAACCGCCATGCTCCAGGCCCGACCCCAAATGCGCCAAAGCTGGACTGCGCTCGCCATTGCTCATCACCTTTCAGGAAACCCTGCTGAAGCCGAGAAGGTCATGAATACATATGAGGAAACTTTGAAGGCGAAGCCCTCGAAGTTCGACAATGAGCACTCAGAAGCAATCATGTACAAGAACTCTCTAATTGCGGAGCAAGGGGACTACGAGCGTGCACTCGAGCATCTCAACACGGCTGCCAAGCAAAACCTCGATCGATTGGCTGTCATGGAGGCTCGCGCCGAGTATCTTCACAAGTTGGACAAGAAGGAGGAAGCTGCGAAGGCCTACCGGGCTCTCCTTGACCGCAACTCGGAACACCCCGCATACTACCAGAAGCTCTTGGAAGTCATGGAGGTATCAGAGGGCGATTCCAAGGCTCGCAAGGCTGTCTACGACGAGTATGCGGAGAAGTCCCCTCGTTGCGATGCTGCGCGCCGGTTGCCACTGGACTTTTTGTCAGGTAAATCCAATCAAGACACTAGCCAGCAACCAGTACTAACTCGTTAATAGGCGACGACTTCAAGCAGGCTGCTGAGGCCTATTTGACGTTGATGCTTAACAAGGGAGTGCCATCGACCTTTGCCAATCTTAAGCATCTTTACTCCGACTCATTCAAGAAGGACACCCTCCGTGAACTGGCCGAGAACTATTTGAACTCGCAGGGTGCTGATTCGGAAAGTAAGGATAAAGGAGAAGCAGCAGCACTGTACTACCTCGCACAGCACTACAACTACCATCTCAGCCGCGACTTGACAAAAGCCATGGAGTACGTCGAGAAGGCAATCGAGAAGGACCCCAAGAGCGTTGATTTTGCCATGACCAAGGCACGAATCATCAAGCATGGCGGAAACATACAAGAAGCCTCCAAGGCAATGGATCGAGCCAGGAAGCTCGATCTTAAGGATAGATACATCAACACAAAGGCAGCCAAGTACCAGCTTCGCAACAACGAAAACGACAAGGCTCTCAAGACAGTCGGCCTTTTCACTCGCGCAGAAACTGTTGGTGGCCCCTTGGCGGATCTTTTGGATATGCAGAGTGTCTGGTTCTTGACAGAAGACGGCGAGGCATATGCTCGACAAGGTAATGTTGCCCTTGCTCTTAAGCGATTCCAGCAAATCTTCAACATCTTCGAGGTGTGGCAGGAGGACCAGTTCGATTTCCACAGCTTTTCTCTACGCAAGGGCCAGATCCGAGCCTACATCGATATGATGCGATGGGAAGACCACGTCCGTGATCACCCCTTTTTCTCAAGAGCTGCTCTGGATGCGATCGAAGTTTACCTCAAGCTGGCCGATAAGCCTTCCGCAAACGGTGTCAACGGTGCCGATGGAGAGGACGCTGAGGATGCTTTAGCCAAGAAGAAGGCTGCCAAGAAGGCCAGAAAGGAGCAGCAACGTCTCGAAAAAGAGGCTGCCGAGTTGCAAGCCAAGCAAGACCCTAACAAGGGCAAGGATAAGGATGGAGAAGTCAAGAAGCAGGACGACGATCCATTCGGACTGAAACTCGCCGAAACCACCGACCCTCTCGGGGATGCCATGAAGTTCGTTAACCCCTTACTACAATTCAGCCCCAAGAACATTAACGCCCAATTCGCTGGCTTTGAGGTCTATATGCGTCGCAGTAAGTTTAATACCATAGATTGCCAGGTTTTTATCTGTTTATTTACTGACCCGTTCCTCTTACAGAGAAGTACGTTCTTGCTCTACATTGTCTCACAGCTGCCCTAGAACTTGACCCTAAGTCACCCAGGGTGCATGAACATACTGTAGCGTTTGCTCAGCTATTGAAGACTGCGACCGACATTGAGCCCAAGGTCTTGGAGGTGCTGAAGACTGAGTTTAAGGCAGTGGACCCTTCCACCGATCTCGTCAAGTTCAACGACGAGTTCCTTGCTGCCAACAAGGGTAGCCCTAGACATGTTCTTTCCGCCGTCAAGGCACAGAGAGTACTGGGCCAAGATAAGGTCAAGAGCGAGGAGGCTGTCTCTGGCATCTTGGATATCCCTGATGTGACCTATGAGGACGCCATCGAGGGTCTTCAGGTGCTCAAGGGCTGGAGGAGTGCTCAGGTGGAAGCATACAAGAAGGCGGCCCAGGAGAAGTTCCCTGACGTGACGAGACTCGCATAAAGGGGCGTTGCTTACTTTCTTACTTGCTGATACTTGAAAAAGTTCGTGGGGGTTCAGCACATGGGATGATGATGATGATGCTGAATGACATTGGCCATATAGATGCATGTAACCGAGGCTGCGATTCCGAGGTGTTCCAGTTCAAGTTAGAAAAAGGTTAGGGAAGGAGAAGGAAGGACAGTCTGGCGCAAGGAATGACTCCGAAGTATGGCGGGGAAATGGAGTTTTGGGAACATGGGGAAAAGTTAAACCATCCATCCATCGTGTAGAACAAGCATGCCGCTGTCAGCCTCATTGGTCGAATACATTGGCTAAACAAGAAGAAGCCGTTAATCTCTGGGGAACTGAGATCTTAGTTACATCAGAAGTGATGAAAAATCTGAGGTAAGCCCGTAACGGCAATACTTCCTTGTGTCGAAGTCAAATCGACGTCTTCAAAGATATCTCGTGGCTCCGCGGCCACCGAATACTACAGCTAGTGTGGAGTTTGGGTGACTAGATACGGACTATCTCTGGTTATCTTACCGTGGCACCGTCTGGCAGTTCCACACAATAGCCCCACCGAGTCTTACACTCAGGCGCTGTTGGCACTCACTAACTACTGGTTCTAAACTGTCAGCTGCCAGCTGCCAGCAGGTGCCCGCGCAATTGACTTCTTTAGGGACATCGCGAATGCAAGCATTTACAGGGGCTTTAGGTCTGTAATCTCGGATGCGACCCCCCGCAGATCAACAGCCTAGGTTCAACGGGCATCCGCGTAATCCGATTCATCCTAAAGAAAGCAACTCCTTACGGAAACATTCCAAAACATACGCTCGTTATCAGAGGCCTTGGATTTTGGTCTTTCCTTTTTATGTCGCCAGAGCGAGCTGCCCTAGTCCTTCATTTTCTCGATTTTTCCATTATCCAATCTGTCTGTTGCTTCTACATACAGTACGCGATCTTTTAATCAGAATCGCGACCATCGAACTAACCCTTGCACCCGCCCCTTACCTTAGCGTTTTAAAGGTGTTGGATATAAACACAATCGATAAGCTCATTGCTGGCTGACATCAGCTTCAATAAACACGGAGGTTGATCGAAAAATGGACGAAGGCATTGGAATGTTGCTCCTCTTGGAGGGCAAGATGAAGTTGACCATTGGAATCGAAGGATTGGAGCTCAACGGTGCGGATCTTTTGGACAAGACAATGACGCCAAGTCCTCGACTGATCATCAACAGACCCTGCTGCAAACAAGTCAACTCGCTCCTCCTGTGCTCCTTTCTCTGGCAGTAAGCATTCAGAACTGTCATACGAGACAATATGGAGACACTTACTGATCATGCTTCTCTGCAGAACCCGCTCCCAACAATAGCATACCCTTCTACAACGTCCTTTGGGCCGAGCTCTCCAATGACCAGATCATAATCGACTACGCCTATCACGCTTCGAAGACATTGATCAAACCTAAGAAATGGGTTTTCACGCTTGCCAAGGACGACGAGTCGACCAGCGGTACACCAGCCGAGATTTTCGTCAAGACTCTCATGACACGCGCCTATGGTGATGCGCAGTCTCAGAAACGCGCCTACGTGTTGATCAACCCGAACTCCGGTCCTGGCGGTGCTATCAAGCAGTGGGAGACAGAGGTGAAGCCGCTCTTCCAGGCTGCAAAGATGCCGATTGACCCCGTGATATTGAAGCACGGTGGAGAAGCCGTTGAACTGGCGCAAAACGCCGACTTGTCCAGATACGATACTATCATGGCATGTTCCGGTGATGGAACACCGCACGAGATTTTCAACGGCCTTGCTAAGCGACCCGATGCTGCAAGAGCGCTTTCTACGATGCCTGTCAGCCATATCCCTTGTGGCTCAGGAAATGCATTCTCTTGCAACTTGTACGGATCTCATCGACCTTCTTTCGCCGCCCTCGCCATCATCAAGGGTGTCGTGACTCCGATGGATTTGGTATCAGTCACTAGTGGCCACAACCGCATCATTTCGTTCCTATCCCAGACGCTCGGCCTCATTGCAGAATGTGATCTCGGCACAGAGCATATGCGATGGATGGGCAGTGCGCGTTTCGAGGTCGGTGTCGTTCAGCGCATGTTTAAGAAGAAGTGCTATCCCTTTGACCTGGCTGTCAAGGTGGAGATCGAAGACAAGGGCGATGTCAAGGCTCATTACAAGCATCACGCAAGCTCTACGAGTCTGAATCATCTAGCTAAGAAGCTTGATGCAGACCCCATAGCTGAAGATGCAGGTTTGCCGCCGTTGAAGTATGGCACGATCCAGGATGATCTCCCTGAAGGATGGGAGTTGATCCCCTATGACAACGTTGGCACATTCTACGCTGGTAACGTGAGTTTTGAAAATAGCCCTTGCATTTGGAACAATACTGACTGTCATAGATGGCTTATATGTCACCTGATGCTCCCTTCTTCGCTGCCTCACTCATCTCGGATGGTTTGATGGACCTCGTCACTATCGACGGTGATCTGCCTCTCTTCACAGCTATCAGGGTCCTTCTCGATGTTGAAGCTGAGAAGCTGTTTGACAACCCCCATGTCACCTACAAGAAGATCTCAGCTTACCGCATCATTCCACGGGATCAAGAGGACGGCTATATCAGCATCGATGGTGAGAAGTGCCCATTCGGACCTTTCCAGGCCGAGATCCACCAGGGCCTTGGGCGAGTCATCTCCAAGTCTGGCAAATATGAGGCCGCGGGACCCAAGAACTGGGACAAGGTGACACTAGCCGACCGTATCCATGGATGAGAAGAGACCATGAAATTGGATTCATGACATGTTGGAATGGTGGCGGCTAGGGAAGCAGATGGGAAGAAAGGCTTTCTGGCGATAATGATACCCACGTAAAAGGACGAGCACATAGCAAGACTTCTAGAAGTAGCACTTTTTAATCTCAGTGATTTGGTTTTGATTAGAGATTTGTATGAGCCACCACTTTGTAGTAGCTACCTGACCTATTCTCCTTTTCGGTATAATATTGGTACTATGCGAAGCTACCAGCAATTGGCTCGTCGGCATGATAACGGATGAGAGAAAATAGATTCGTTTTTCTACTTACATAGCCTCGTCCCTACTCACTTGAAATAAAAATAGTCCCAGATTATTCAAGGCACAACCAAGTCTTTTAGCTTTCCACGGGCTCTCATCATTTTGATAAGCCGAGACTGACGCAGGAACCAACAGTGGATCGCGGGGTCCTTGAAAGCTACCCCACTGTCAACCTCAGGTCTTCACAGCAACTGGCTTCATTCCTCCTTTATTGTACCTAGGTATCCGTAGTCGATGAGACTCTGTGCTTCGCACTGCCAATGAGGCTCGCAGTTATTTCGAATCGAGGCTTCAGGCATTGCACTTTCAATCCGAGTCCTTTTCTGACATCGAAGGCGGCTCATTTGTGCACGAAATGGTTCGTCGAGGCCGAGGTAACAGGATGCTATCGGGCCCCTGGGGGAGATTGAAACCTGTCGAGCAGGATCCGCTACAAAGCATTGGCCTTCCTTCTAAGGGTGATGACAGGTGCGTATTAAGCGGTCAATGTTATCTATAGACTTGCGAGATTGATCAGTTCCCACAAGACAAGATAGAAAGGCTGACCAGAGACAGCTTACTCAACCCCGAGACCCAAGAGTGGTATTATAATCAGATAATTTCACGTTTCCTTGCTTTCTGCACAGAAGCCGGTGACAAGGACTCGATTATACGGAGTTTCGAAGCTCTAGATATAAGAGCAGTCGATCCAACTCCTGCAACACCATATACCAGACCTCCACCTGGATACAGACAGTCTTCCACGGCAACTTCTGCAGCAGCGCCGTCTTCAATACCAGCCCCTGAAGCTTCAGCTACAAATGATGCTGGTTCTTCTCAAACTCCTGACCCAGACTCCGTCAATGCTGCCGCGTCGCCTGCATCCTCTGCTCTAAGTGGCACTCTGAAAGCCCTCCGTTCTATCATACCGTCTAGTGGACCATCGACTTCTATGCTGGCAGCCATTGAGGATCCTGACAATACCAAATCTCTGCAGGATGTCCTAATGGCACTGAGAAAGCTTAGAGAAGGGTTGGTGGCTACAAAAAGAGCTGATCTTTTTTCGATCCAAGCATACATCTTCTCTATCCGTCTGTCCATTCTTGCCAAGCATCCCGAATCATATCACCCGGCGATTCTACACCTTCTTCGATACATGGCTGTATGGACACCCATGGTTCATAGTGAGATCGAGGAAATTGCCGGTTATTTCATGCTGGATGCCGCATGTCGGCGTAGGGACCTGACGGAGGCATATTTCATCAGACAAGACTTCAACATCAGGAACAAGAAACTGGACCTGATACTCAAGGCGCTGGCGCACGACGACTATGTCTCATGGCAGTTCTCGAAGAAGCAAGTCAGCCGACACTGCTTGAAGTTGATGGAGTGGGCCGACGACGATTTGAGACTTCACACTCTGAAATGCTTTTCAAGGTCGTATTTCAACGTGGATCTGCCATTCTTGGAGTTTGCTACTGGTCGCAAGTGGGATGAACTGAAAGAGAAGGACAATGTTGGATGGGAACTTGGCGATGAACAGAAGGTCACGATTCGGAAAGTACGAGCCAAGTGAAAGTCTTGGTGTTGGCACTTTCCTCAGCAGCTGGTGGCAGGGGCGAGCAGTGTCTGTACCTGTGGCTTGAGGAACCCACTTATACCTTAACTCTTGCCGTTGCTTCAATTCTAATGTACAGCGTTTCTTTTTCACGATATCACTCTTCCATTGAAGCTTCGGCCTCTACTGCTGCTTCTTGAAGACGTTGCCTGACTGACTAATGGATCTTAACCAGCAGATTATTACCATGGCCTCATATACACCTCCAGCGAAGATGTGGCAGGATTGTTAACACTCTGCTCTCCTATTAGGCACATTCTGATAGAGGCGACCCAATGGAGACCCTCATGGACTGAGAATTGGCAAGTCTCATAGACGGTTTCTCCTTACCTCCCTCCACTGCTAACAAATGTGCAGTGCCGACCAGGTGCCTGTAGGCTGTGTGTGTTTTCTTCCACCAACCTGACCTAGCAACGACAACACAACATCACGAACTCACTTGGCAACCAAGGTATTTTGGAAACAAATCCAGATACTTCTTATGGATACTAACATTTTTTCCGACTTCAGTTACCTTAAGCATCGCTGCGAGCGATGGCTAGCAATATCAAACTACACTTTGCTTCACACCAAGATTCTGCTCTCTTCACCTTCTCTGCATCACTTGCAAAGTGAAAGCGCACTCGACTGAATTCTTTCTTGATATTCACACGCCCCACTTACATTAAGCAAAACAACTCCTTCTGACATCGCCATGGCACCTCCGCGAAAGAAGCCCCGTACCCGTGTCAGTCCTAAGGAGGACCCTGCCGATGAGCAGTCTGCTGGCATTCTCACGGACTATCGCACCTCCTGGCTTCTCAAGTAGGCGCTTCTCTTTCGCCCTGAGCCCAGAGGCTATTAAAATTTTGCGCTGGGGAATAAGTGTCGCTGACCTATATGCATGCACAGGAATGACGAGCAGCTAGTCGAGCTCAAGGTGAAAGGCGAAATTTTCCGAGTCGCCAAGAACGTCCTGACCAAGAACTCGGAGTACTTCGAAGGCTGCTTCAACGGTCGCTTTGAAGAGGCCAAGAGGGGAGGCGTTAACTTCGATGACGAGGACATAGAAGCGCGATATCTAGGTCTCTACATTGGGGTCGCCTACAGTCACTCCTCTATTGTCCCACATGCGCCTCCCCGTCCTGCCCAGAATCCCGAGGCAGCACCTATCAAGACTCCTATGCGAGACTATGTCGAAGTCTACAAGCTTTGCGACCGCTTCATCAGCCCCAGCATGGGGGACTTCATCAGCCGCTGCATCGACGTCGCCATCGGTAATGGGCACCGCGCCCTTCACCGTACCGAGGCCGACCAGGGAACGCAGAAACTACTCATGCGCGACTTTGCCGACGGCTACGAGGCTCTTGACATGCGGCACAGCTCCCAGGTTGAGATTGGCGACCGGATGATCACCTACTTCTGCGAGGGGGTCAGCTACAAAGCTTGGATTGAGACGATGGAGGACTTTCGTGATCGTCCCAAGTTCATTGGCCATGTTTCTCGCGGTTTCGCGACCAAGCTTCAGGAGCTTCAGGCCAGTCGTAAACTCAAACGCAAGGAGTGGGCCGGTCCTGGGATTGCCTAGGATAACAACCTTTGCAACGAGAGAAGAAGAGGATGAGCTTCTTCTGAAAAAAAAAAAAAAAAAAAAAAAAAAAAAAGAAAGAAAGAAAGAAAGAAAGAAAAGGTTATGGCTATTCGAGAAAGGTTCTGGCGACGAAGAATACCCCGATGATGATGATGATGATGATGCCACGGGTGAGGATGATATTTGAAACCATTGTGAATGATGGTGCAGATGCAGCCTGACCAGTCGCTACCTAGTGAACAAGTGAAATGAGACTGTTGAGGAACATGACATGATGACATATCCCGTGAAAGAGTCCAACTGACATTGTCGTAGTTGTTTCTGCAGAGCTTCATGTTCAGTGATTCGGGATGTTAGTTGGTCGAGGTATATATGTAGACTATCTCATGATTGAACAACATCGGGACCTCGCATAAGTACTTAGATTGGCGAGCCGGTAAGGGATATGATTGGCGTGCCTTACTTTTAGACTCAAACCTCACATCTGAACAACTTAGTTTGCTGTCTGGTTGATTTTCAGTTTATATGTTGTTTATTGCTTGACTACCTTATTTTGTCTATTCATCCCCAAAATCTTCAGGCCCATCCCGGACACTCTCTCCTATACAGATTTATCCAGCCACCTCCGCGGCAATAAACCAATTAATCCTCTTGGTTATTGAACTGAGGTATTTCTCGGCTTAAAACCCTAACCTTACCGCAGTCGCATAAAATCGCGGAAGATGACCACCGGGATAAAAGAGGACGTAATGGACATCAATCACCGCGCATGGGCAACATCCTCGTGTTACTCGGGGTTCTTCGGGCCAGTGACCGGCTAAGTCGGTAGTGGGGCGGGGCCTTCGGGGGTGCAGGACTGCAGATGGTTGAGGGATTGGTCGAGGCATTAATGAAGAGGGTATGTATTTACAGGTCAAGGTATAACTAAGGACTGAATCATTTCAGTATACGGTAGGCACGAAAATCAAGCCTCTTCAACGCTCAAGCAAGCTCTACAGGCTTCTTTTCCCCAGGTCCACTCTCTGGAAGTTCCTGAGGGATGCTCCCCACGGCCTCACCGCCAGCTTCATGAATAGCAGGCTGTTGATATCCATACTGACCATTTGGGCTTCCATTGTAACCCGCAGATAGCGAATTTGGATCGTAGTAGTAGTAGCCGCCTTGTTGCTGTTGCTGTTGTTGTTGCTGGCTCCATCCCGGTTTGTCACCTCTAGGTGCTTGTTGGTAGTTTGATGAATCTGAAGCTTTGCTCTTCTTCTTCTGTCGGCGGAGGAAGAAAAACACTCCCACGCCGATGAGAGCGAGTGCTGCTACACCGCCAACTGTTCCTCCAGCAATTGCGCCTACTGGTGTTCCTGAGCTGCCCCTATCTCTGTTTGTCTCGGTAGCAGCAGTTTTAGATGTTGCTGTTCCTGTCCCTGTCGCTTCAACATTGACACTGCCTTCAGTTTGCGCTTCGGTCATTTGAGACAACAGAGAGCTGTAGTCTCGCTCATTAATGGTGCCAAACTCTCGTGATGTTTGGCCCTTGTAGGTGAGAGCGGCGCTTTGTGCTGTAGAGATATCAAGGTCGTTGCACCAATAATCGAAGGTGCTTCCCTCCCATGATACAGTGTTACAGTAAGGAGATGCCGAGTCTGTACTATGGCATTGTTGAGTACCTATGCCTGATGATGTATGATATATGATAGATGATATATAGGGGGGTGAGTTACCATTTCAGAGTGTAGTTGTCAACCTCGCAACCACCATCGCATTTACTCGACACAAAGTACTCCTCCGAGTTTATACATGTTGCGTGGTACTGACAAGATGTTTCTCCACAGCATAAAACACCACCGTTTGTGAACGATTGGGCTGGCACGGCTGGGAAGAAGTAGCACCAGTCGTTAAGCGGACACGCTCTGCTGGCCCCAAGCCGTTCTGAGATGTATCCGCAAGTGTTATCTGGGGCGATTGTGATAGTAATTTCCTCGGTCGTTGTTTGACTACTAGTTACTGCTCGTCGTTTGAGTGTTCTCGTAGCTGGAGGAGCCGTAGGCCTGGGAATAAGATCGTCGAGGATGCCCATGATGACGATGCCGCACAGAGTATACTGAGTTTATATATTGTTTTCCAGTAAGTTAAGTATCTGGTAGCCTTTGTTGATCTCAAGAGTAACGAGTGTCGGCTGTGAGAGGGTATGCAACTTTGTTAGGATGATGCCAACAGCAGCAGGACTTGAGAAGAAAGGGTAGAGCCAAAAGAGCCAAAATCAAGAGAACCGTTCTCACTCAAGAGAGAGTCAGGAGTTCACAGATATATACAACTACAACTGCGCCTTGACACACGAAGCGATGCAACTCTCAGCCAGCAAAAACTCCACATTCAGCCCTTCAGCCAAGACCTCGTTTAATCCTTCAAACCTAGAGGAGCCCAACTGAATCCTCCAAAGCATATACTGACTTTGATGGTTTTCGTTTAAAAAGCCTGGCTTGTCTCCATGTCGTTCCGGGGTCATCTCCCATCAAACTTACCGGTTCTGGTCTGATCCTGCGCAGATGGAGGATCAACCTTGTAGATTCCTGCTTGGCATATCCGCTCTTCAGTCTAATTTCTTACGGCCCTGATGTGGAATGAATACACTACTAAAGCAGGAGTTTTCATTTTCTGTGAGGTATTGCATTGAGAAATTGGCTTCGGAAACCATGCGCTGGAGAAGCCCACGCTCATACTGAAGCTATCATTACATATGTGCCTTGACAGTGGATGCTCAGGGCTCAAGGTTGATTTTTACAGGGAAACTTTAATCAATAATGAATGAATTACTATATCTGGAATAGGATAAGATCTTAGAACATATACAGATCGGTACCAACAATTCCTATTGCGTGTTGGTGTTTGGAAGCTGACTTACACCGCTCGTTGACCGGTGGCATATCTGAGCGAATGACGAATGATATGGCACACTAATGAATCAGGATAGATCTTTATAGGTATCTAATGACTGATGTAGTCTTCTGCATTATATCTTTGCGTAGATGGCTGTCGCGTATACTGTGACTAGATAGACCCCAGATTAGCTCCGCCTAAAGAGTCACTTAGACATAATTATCGAGGTACATATTTTTGAACCATCGTATTTTTATAAAGGCCTCATTGATTTCTAGACATTCGGCCTATCCAAAGATTCAAGTCTATAGTTCAGCTTTCATGCTGCCGCTTCCCGCTTCTTGGGTTTAGCCCAGGTCAATGGCTTCTTAACCTCTACGAATTCATAGTACCGATGGAGACACAGATCAGACATCGCACGTTCAAAGAAGCTAAAAAGCTGAGGTTCATCAAGTGCACAACTCTGTTGGAGACATCTTAAGCCCGGGCAACACAACCCCAGAACAGGCCGTCCATACATGCAGCTGACTCGGCTTAGTGTTCGCAGAAATTCCACTCAAGATTCTTGAGGTTGGTGTTAAGGGTGCCTTGCATACCAGTCCGTTCCGCCATGAGTTCCTCGCGGATCTTCTTAGCATTCTCCAGATCAATAGGGAAATCCAAGGCATCCACCACCATCCGTGTCAGCTCCGGGGGCAAGTTGTTGAAGCGATCATTCTGGATCAACCCTTCCGCCCACCAATCGCGCTGCTGGGGAGGAACATTGGCAGTTGAAATGATGGGAACCTGAGGGTCCACCAAGAAAAGGGCTAGGATCTTGCGGTGGCCGGTGCGAGACTTATCAACCAGCTCAAAGGGGCTGACGTGATGCTGGTACACGTTGGGGAAGAAAAGCATTCTATCCTGGCGTGTGAGGACGCTGCCGATGTCCTGGAGTGTATCTGCACCGGGATCAATCGCGAAAACTCGTTCGATGCTGTCGAAATCGCCCTGCTCGTAATTCAACTCCATAGTTTGGTCTTCTCTGTTGGCATTTGTGCGGAAATCGAGGCGAGAGTCAGTGATGTTGTCGCAGTCATAGTAGTAGAGTGCAGTCGCGCATATGTGCTCGTTCAACTGGCCTTCGACATGCCACGAACCACCGTCGTAGGTTGGCTTCTCGGGGGTGAGGTGGATGTTAGCAAGCTTGACAATGACCTGCACACGAGAAGCGTTGCCAAAGAAACCAGAGGTCTTTACGTCGCTAGGGTTGATCTTGACCAGCTCTTCCAGTTCAGTCTTAGGGTCCGGAATTTCTGGGATATGGGTCTCCCTGAACCATTCCTCGTCGCGTTTGTTGCGATCAGATTCCTCGTAATCATCTTCATAGTCCTCATCTTCTCTACGAGGCTCCTCATCGTCATCCAGTGGCCGATTTTGGGCTGAACACCAGGTATCCCCGCAGATCTCGGGAACTTTACAATCTGGTCGAACATTGGTCGTGAAGACACGTTGGACTTCGAACTCGTCATGCCATCGATAGATGATATCCCAAGCCGGGAGCGCTTTCTCGATGAATTTCTCAATGACGGGATAGAGCTCGGCGTGTTTGACCGGGTGCACATTGTTGATGTAGCTGTCGATGCGGGGATGCCCGCCAGTCAGGTCGACGTCGCAAGGGAGCCACTGGAAGCGTTTAGAAAAGGCACTGGGATGCCAGTTGCGGACATCACTTTTGTCGACAGGGACGACGACGCCTTTCCCACAATGCGATAATGCTTCCTCGAGATTAATGCGCTTGTCGGGGAGGATGAGAGATCGGCCATAGACAAGCGGCCACAGCGAAGGGTGGACGATGTCAAGTACCTTGCCATCACTGCCAGGATGCCAGTCCTTATGCTGCTCGGGGACGTTTTCCAAAGGGGAAACGGCAGCTATGAGGGTATCTCGGAGGTCATTAGGGACCAAGTTGTCTGATTTGATGGCTGCAGAAGCGTAATCCATGACTGGAATGAGACCGGTCTTTTGGTAGATATCTGCCTTTTTGCGCAATTCCTTGATACACTATCGTGGTTGAGCGAGACATTTGTAACTGGATGAGAGATGTCACTCACAGCATCGGCCATTGCCTGGGTGAAATCACCGAACACTCGATATTCTCCCCATGGCATCTCCATAGCCTCCTTCTTCCACTTGGCAGCAATCTCATCATCATTGACTTTGATCCACCACTCGGGCTTGTTTGTGAGGTCCTCGATGACTTTGAGCATGCAGACTTCTCGGATTGTCAAAGTGGTAGCTCTCCAGTCTCCTTCTCCCTCTCCATCTTCCGTCTTAAGGACAACTGGAAAATGAGCACCAGCATGGCTGATAGGAAGGCCGAAGCCAGGGAGCTTGATTTCGTGAGGCGTTGACATTTCGCTTCCCCTGAAGCGTGCGATGGATGTGGTTATAGTCCGAGAGAAAGACCTGAACATGGCCTTATATAGACTTAGACAGGAGGTTGTTGAAGAGAGGCAGAATATCGACCCTTGCCAAGCCAATAAGGCACCAATCTCCGCTAACCTCGTTCAGCTCAGCTTTGGCTCAATAAGGACTTCAGCTAGAAAGCTCAGGCAGGCAGGCAGGCAGGCAGGCCCACGTGGGCTCTGAAGCGATACCGAGTTCAGGTAAGGCGAAGCATTTGATTCTCGTAAACTCAAGGCAGCAACGCGATGGGGCAGGAGGAGAGAGTGTACGCGAATGTCTACATTTTGTTACACGGGTTGGACACGAGGTCACGCTACTCGCAGACCGCTCGCTGATTGTCGTGAATGCAGCATCTTTAGGCGACCAGGTCATCAACTTTTTGCAAACTGGAGATTCTTGAATCTGAGAATGTTGGTTATAAGTCGTTGTCGGTCTGACGCAATCACGCAGTGTTACCGTACCTAGTTTGGGTCGGTTCATGACCCGTAGCTCTTGTTTCTTAAGATTGCATTGCATTGGGTGTGTTGTACTCGGAAACAGACCCGACAACCTCTGGGATCAAGACAAAGACAAATATTTCCTAGTCTATGTATGTTGTTATATGTTATTGCAGTTGAGTAACCCTCGCTCAACAAAGAGATATGTCGTAATGCCTCATTGTGGTCACAAAGGAAGGCTTTAGGAGAAAATTGCCTAATATAGACATTCCACATACCCGGGAGGTTCCGTCGGAGTTGAACGATGATACTGTACCTACCTATTCATTTAAGGCTCGACAGTATGATCAGATAGCTAATTTGATAAGACTCCAACATATATATATATATATATATATATATATATATATATATATATATATATATATATATATATATAATCGAGATACTCCGCACATCGAATACAATAGCCAAGTTTACTTACTACTCTGTATTACAATAAGGAGCATACAAGCGAACACGCTCTACATATCCTCTGCTTCATTCATATCATCCAATCCTTGTACCGAGCAAATATCTCGGGCCTACGCACGAATCACATTCACCCAACTCCACTACCGAGGCACGGGTCCTTTGGCGATTACGGGCGGAGTTTTCACCTGCGGCCTCGGTCAACTCAGCGAAAAGAGCATAAAGGTACATGGAAGATGTACTGATTGATAAAAATTCATGTCCCCACGTCACGGCGTTCCTGAGTCCGCTAATAACCTAGGTAAGGCCATAACCAGGTACAACTTGCCGTTGACCTCCCCATTTGCCAAGTTTTTTGTCTTCCGTTATTTTCATTACATTTTTTTATTCTATTTTTCTTTTACTCCTCTCGATGCTCACCGTGAGCTTCTCCCTTCCTAATCACCCGCCGCCATGACAGAAACAGAAACAGAAACAGCTGTAGTAGTTGAGTCCCCCGCCGAGGCCATCGTCATTCCCTCAGCGGAGCCCGTCGCCGCCGATACACCTCCGGCCGAGCCCATCGAAAAGAGCCTCAACTCCAACTCAAACTCCAATTCCAATTCCAATTCCGACATCAACAAAACCAAAAATGTCGCACAAAAGTCTAGTCCTCTCGCGCGACTCCTCAAGTCGCCATCTGCCATAGATGACTTCGTCCAACATCTCGACCGCGTCATTCAGACGCGAAGAGGCACAGATACTGTCCTCCTCTTCACAACTTACACCGCTCGCTTGATCGGTGCCATTCTCAGCATCCTGGGTCGGACTACTCTTCGTCACTCCGCCCGCAAGGTCGTCGAGATGGCCTTCAAGCTACCGCCTTCGACCTCAGTCGTCCTCTCTACCGCGACTGCGCCGCCTCTTGCTACTCTAGCCCTCAATCTGTCCAAGTACATCCAGGGCTTCACCAACATGTTGGGTGAGTGGCGTACTATGAACCGTATGTGGGGTATCATCGGCACATATCTCGAGGCCAAGGATCTGATTCTTCGTCTACGTGGTCAGAAACTCGATGCGAGTGGTGTCAAGGTGCCTGCTCCCAACCGAGTCAACACTGCCTTCATGACTGTACAGATCATTTGTAACTTGATCTACAACATTGGCGAAGGCGCTTGCTGGCTGACCTGTAAGGGCGCTACCAACCTGTCGCCAAAGACGAGCGCCAAGCTAGGTATCATGGCTGCTCGCTCATGGTGCGCGTGGGTCGCCCTCGAGCTCGTCCGTTTGCTGGTTGAACGTGCGCGCCGAGCGACAAGCGGCGATGTCGCTGCCGAAGAGGAGTGGAAGAATAACTGGAAGGCTGAGGTCCTTGGAACACTTCCATGGATGCCTCTGTCGGCTCACTGGAGCACTGAAGAAGGGCTTATGCCAGAGCTTATGGTCGCAGCGATTGCTACATGGCCCGCTACCAACATGATGAAGAGTGTGTGGCGCCAGACAGCCTAGAGGGATGAGACTCAGGGCGCCAGGGAGTTGCCATAGAGCTGCCCAACATTTAATTTAAATCGATCCTGCGCTATTGGGTATACAGGGGTTCACTTGTTAGGATTACGAGCCTCGGGGTGAATGCATTGCAGAGTTCACATCTAGAAACACGGCATGGATATCGAGGCTCATTAGCCGCCGGGAAACCTCGGCCTGTGATCCAGCGAGGCTCATGACGTTTTTGGGTTGAGTTGAATGTGAAAATTCAAAGCAAGGCGTGAGCATGTGGGACTGAGCTGCCGATACCTTACACAAAACAGGTAATTGAGGGAGAACAATAAGACAAGGTGTGTGTACATGGAAAATGGGATATTTCTATACCCCAGTATAGTGTATTGCAGTACAGTGTAGTGTAGTGTAATCTTTCATACAGCATCCATATTTGCCGCTGGGTCGTGAGATAAATGTTGGACCCTGATGAAAGCCAACCAGGTGAGTTGTCCTTTCAAACAATAATCCCAAGCAAGATGGTATTCCTTTAAACGCCGATCCAATGCAGTATTTCAAGGCTTGAGGTGGTCGTGAAAGCCGTACCAGTAAACTCCGACACATCCCCGGGGGAGGTATCGCCGTCGCTTCAAGCAAGTAAGTAAAATGAGACAAGGGCGTTGTGAAGCCCGACTTTGGTGTTTTTCTTTCTTTCTTTTTGGTTTTGGTTTTGGTTTTGGTTTTGGTTTTGGTTTTCTTTGTGTCATCCTTCCTTGGGTGGATTCATTTATCGTTTCTCGTAATATTGAACGGCCTTTTCGAGTTCGTCGAGACTTGATCGATCACCGTACATGTTCATGAGAGCCTCATTTCGCTCTCGGTATGCGGCATTCTCGCGCTCCATGGCTTCCATCTGAGCGATGCGTCGTCTTTGAGCCATTTCGAGTGATAGCTTTGCTCCGTAACCAATAGCCACAACAGCCGCGACGGGCTTGACCCTGTGAGTTGATTGATGGTCAGCATCCAGTGGTGTCGTGTGACACTGAATACATGACACTTACAGCTTTCCAAAGGACATTCTTTTCTGGGGGCGAAGGTGAGGAACAATATTGGGATGGATACGGGCGGCAGTGGAAAAGGATTGTCGAGGAATACGCATCATTGTGAAGGAGGAAGAGGAGGAGAACAAGGCTGGTAGGTAGTATGAAGGTTTGTGTCTGTTTAGGACTCGGCAAGGGTTGGCAGTTAAGGCAAGGTAAGGTAAGTTAAATGGAACTCGGTAATAGTAATCCGTACTTGAAGAAATGGAACTCGGTAATAGTAATCCGTACTTGAACTAGTCTAATGATGGGAGGAGGAAACGGGAAAACCGTTGGGGGGAGAATAGAGCGGATGAGAGTTATTATATAAGTTGACTCTGCTGATGATTGTTTCAAGTGACAAATGTGCCAGCTGCCTTAGTCTGTTCTATGTGTTGCTACAGTACGTCAAGTGCAGTGCGTGCGGCATCTCTAAGAACCCCGGACTTGGACAATAGTTACGGTACCTTGACGAACTGGGGTCGGGTCATGATCGAACGACAAGACGCCCTGGGGATGGCGGCGATGGGCGATACCCAGAGAGACTCGAGCCTTGAAGTTCAGACACCCGAAGAACAGGGCAGTTAGTGGAGGCTGTGGGGCGGGGGTGTGAGTGCGCCCCCCAGAGTGGCAGAGACAGAGAGAGAGAGAGAGGAGAGCGGCATAGAAGCCGAACAGCGATCAGGTGCCTGCCTTGGAGTCCCGACTAAACTTGCCTCTACAGAAGGGGGGGACCTTAGAGGCCTAGGAGGCTTAGGGGATGATCTCCCTGTAGAAAAGGCCCAAAAGCGTAAAGGTAGTACATAGTACACGCTCTGATGGTGAAGTGGGGAAGGCTGTGGATGGAGCGGGAGAGTGGGCGTTTAGTGTTACATACATAACTAGCGTGTGGCACGATGCGGGATGAGCTTGAATTGAGGCGGGGTCGGGAAGTATTGTATTGGTTGGAGTCTTTTTGGCCTTGTTCTCTTTTACTGGCTTGTGCCTCTGTAAAGAGAATTGATGTGTTGTTGATTCTTTGACCGACAAAGATTGAGGCCTACCTAAGGTATTTACTGAGCATAAGCCGGCGAACGAAACGCATGGAATTAATTGCTGGAATAAGAAGCAAGCAAGGTATTCACGATAACTGCACAATGAAGCCATTCTCGGCTGGAGTCGGGTCTCGCATTTTCGTCGTCACTTTCTGGCATCTCATCTGCCCCCAGATCCAATCTTTTTATTCCGTTGCAAAACATTCGACCAAGGTACAGGGTAAAGCTCCCACCAAACAACGGCACCTATGCACGGCCAACAGTGGGGGCATACCCTCTAGTCTCACCACCATGACCTCACCATGGCCTTTCTTGGGGGTTGAGTGGCCTGGTCAAGTTTCCAATACGTATGTACATACTGAGATCCATCCATTGTCACTGTCCCCTAATGATACTTATTACTGGTATGTAATGCCGGCTCTTGTGTAAAATCTCCTGTTTCTTCTTGGGCTGGGCCTATTGCTGAGTTGCAGTTGACCCTCCCCCCGATTTTAGTGGCACCACCTCACCTTCAACGTCTCGTGCATCTTGCATCTGCATCTGTTGCACATCCGACATCTCAAGTCTCTAATAATGCTTCATTCTCACACCACCAGGCGCAGACACGGCGAGACATGCGTTTCTTCTGATTCCTTTTTCCAATATGCGTTTCTGTATCGCACCCTTTCGGTCACTTTCCGCTTTCCCCGCATCTTTTTTATGTATCTGTACGGCATCTCTTGTTCACCTTGGCATCAGATTGTGGCTCGTATTACAAACGAATACATGGCATGGCGCCTGTGCATACTGGTACAACCCTTTTGAGCAAAGTAGTAGCGTTTCCCCGCGTCTTCCATTTCATGCGACACAGCCAGCACTTGGCTAATTTCCTTCCTTGGACATAATCATATACAGTAATGCAACACCTGCCAGAATCCGCCAATCATACGAATCGGACCCCTCTAGATTCTCGTCTTGCTGCTCAGGCATTCACTCACAACTGACTGCTCAGTCCGCTATAGCAGAGAATCAGACAATTTAGGTAACAAAAGCTCCTTGCAGTGAAATGCAACTGACCAAATAGGTACAAGGCCTCTTTTGCGCCGTATCCGCAGCTATTCATTTGTATTGTATATCCCTTTGTCTACAACACTTTCAGCCTCATTCGGCTCTGCACCCGTTAGTTATGGAGAATTCAAGGGTCCAGGCTCCATCCACGGCCCAGACAATTACCGGCTCCACGCGAGGTCAAGGCCCAGTTCTTCTCGGCAACAGGTTCATCTTTCAGGCGTGATATTTCCATTGTCACAATCACAACGTGAAGCTTCTAGATATATCAAGACATCGACGCTTTCTGGCTATCCTGTGATAACCTGGCAAGCACATACTGTAACCCCGCGTTATAGATCAACATCCTCCATTCGGACGCTACCTTTCAACCTTTATTATTGGCTGATATACTGGCTATCCCCCACGATGTGTGAACTTACGGACGCCATCATTTCATGGATTCAAGACCGGTATCAGTTTGTGTGAAAGGTCATGTACGAAGAGAAAACAGCATGCACATTCTCTTTTCTTCTCTGAAACGGAGATTCTGCAACCGAGTGTCTGTCCCCATAATCCGGACCGGTGGTTACATGCCTCTTCCCGGCATGATCGAGATCAAGACGGCCCGGTTACTATGCAGCAACTGAGCTGGGCAAACGGCCCTTGCATGTTGAGGCGAGCGGCTTTGGGTTTCAACGAGGGGACATCCTCGAACAAGCACTTCACTCTTCGCTTCAATACCGACGCATCAGGTCGCAACAGTGTGGGTTGCAGCATAAAGACACCACAGATCGGGTAGGTGAACGAGGGTTTGATCAACAAGAGCGAAGCTCACGGAGACACTGGTGAGATTTACTTTAGACCATCGAGTGGACGAGAACGGGCATGTACATAGTCCATGATGATCTCGTACTATCCATGCTGTAACCCCGTGGTGGCTATAATCCAGTTTGCTACGTCAATTAGTACATACGGCCATAGGTAGTGGAAAATACGGGATCCCGTCTGCTCTCCCATAGTCAAGCCACTAACCGGCGGATTAGTAGTTGGGTCGGTGACGACCAGCGAATCCCCGCTGTTGTATGTTTTTGCTGTTTATAGCTACTACTAACTAGTCTTTTACTTTGCCTTTGAATTGTCTGTCTGAGGGATGAATCGTAGAGAGTGAGGAGTGTTGTTCTTGTAACAGTTGCTGAAGAACTGACTATCTAGGCTGCGAAAGATGGACCTTGGAATTCTGACTCATCTACCGAACTCTATGTCATCACCTCTAAGCAGGTCCCATGGAACCTTTAGGTTAAAGATTAATGACGGAACAAAGTAAGACAGTCTGAGTATTAGGCGCATATCGAGACACAGAAATCTTGATCTTGACCGGTTTGCTAACTCGTTGGAATGCCTTCGTCAAAACTGGCTCCGGGCCAAGCAACAACGATAGATTTATTGCCAGCTGAAGAACTACTCCGTGATCTTCTGCTTGAGTGCCGACAAAAGCTGGCGACGCCAGACCTTGAGATATGGATAACTGGTGGCTGGGTGAGAGATCGACTCCTGGGCATTCCCTGTGCCGACTTGGATATCGCTCTTAGTACCATGACTGGTGTGCAATTCGGCATTCTTCTGACAAAGTTCCTCAAGCAGAATGAGGGCTCCTATCGGCAGCGAGCACTAGGCTTGGGAATCGACTTCAATGAATTCAATGGCTTCCATACAACCAACAAGAATCTCGACAAGTCAAAGAAACTCGAGACTGCTGTTGGAAGAATCTTTGGCTTGGACCTGGATCTTGTCAACCTGCGTAAGGAGGTATACGACGACGATTGTCGTACTCCAGAAATGGAGTTTGGCACCGCCGAGGAAGATGCTTTCAGACGTGACGCAACTGCTAATGCCCTGTTTTTTGATCTCCAAAACCGAAAGGTTGCCGACTTTACCCGCAGAGGCCTGGACGATCTGTTTGCTGGCATAATGCGGACACCACTCGCGCCAAGGCAGACCTTTCTCGACGATCCCTTGCGTGTGCTTCGTCTCATCCGCGTAGGAAGTAAACTCGGGTTTACCCTTGATTCCGAGGCTCTGAGCTGCATTAGAGAGCATGAAATCCATGTGGCTCTAGACGAGAAGGTCAGTCGGGAGAGAGTCGGCATTGAGGTCCTCAAAATGATGAAGAACCGGAACCCTGAGCTGTGCTTTTCATTAATCCTCGAGGCCAATCTCTATGGAACTGTTTTCTTGACGTTGTGCTCTCCTCTTCATGAGCCTCTCCATCGTCTCCTCCCCCAGGAACCCGAAAGGCCATGGCCCGCCACTTGGTCGCGGGCAATCAACGCTATTATGACTTTAGCGCAGGACCCAGCAAGACATTTTGGGGCTTTTATGGAATCTGAGAACCAGAAAGATATGCTTTGGGCGATCGTGGCTTATGCCCCGTTAGCAGGGCTGAATTCCAAGGACCATAAGCTTGCCGTTCACGAAGCTATAAATGCCCTAAAGGGCACTAGGCAGCTTTACAAACTTATAGAATCGTCGCTAGGGAACTTGGAATCTATTCGATCCACTGTAGAGCTAGTGGTCAGCTCTACTCCGTCCCGGGGCACGATAGGGATGAGGCTCCGTGAATGGGGAGCCTTCTGGGGCCTGCAGGTTCTTTTTTCGGCCCTTGGAGAGATAGTATACTTGAGGCCACAACCGGAACTTACAGACCCGAGTCAGGAGGAAATCAATAAAGTGCTGCACAGACATGAAGCCCTACTATCATTTGCCCAGAACCAGGGGCTGGATTCGGTTTCTTCATTGAAGCCAATCTTGGATGGAAACGCCATAAAAAAGGCTCTTGGGGTCAGCCATGGAGGTAAATTCCTTGCCAGGGCGATTGAAGGACTGCTTGAATGGCAACTTGATCACGAGGATGCAGACGAAGCAGCGGCCGAGGCATGGCTTCTCAGCCAGGGGGATAAACTTGGCCTTCCAATAGCTGAAAGCAAATGAACTCCTCAACTCGGCTTTCCGAGTGATAGTGTACATCCCCAGCATCCTGCAAGTTGATCTGACCATCTCGTGGCTTGGAATTTACGAACAGCATGGTCAGGCCCTGAATAGAGGTTGAGAAAGAGGAGAGAAGGGTCGTTGGAAACTCAGGTCTTACCCTGAACCTGATCGTATGAGACTTTCAAGTGTCTAATGTCATTAATGAATGAAGGGCAAAATATATTAACTCATCTATCTTGTGCCTATTTAATGGTCTCCTCTGAAACTAACGTCTCATTGATGCATCAGCCTATCCTCTGCGTATCCTAGAAAACACCTGACAGGCCTATAAATATCATCACACTGGCCAATACCTCCAAGATATCCAACCTCTTGATAGACTTCTTCCTCCGACATGTCTAGCTGATCTCGAGGATAGAAGAACTCGCCACTCACAGCCTCGTCTATTTCCTGTAGGGAGTATTTGCATAACCAATCTTCCCAGACTCTATCCCAAACAATGTTCGTTTCGGTGGTACTTGTTTGCAAACAGCCTTCTCGCCACATCATCTTGTAGTTGAGAAGCATGGCAGTAAGAAACTCGGCCGCTGTCCTACTAGAACCGATCTTCCAAGATTCTGAGCGGGATGTCTTTTGCTGTCGCCATATTTCGCACCAGACGAGAAAACGGAGGATGAGTTGGCGAGGAGCCCACTGCTTCATGGCCTCGGTTTCAGGGAGGATGTATTGGTGAATAGCATCAACCCTTGATGCTGTTTTGACCCCAAACATGAGGCCCTGGAACACTGGCTGAACTGCAGCCAGAGCTCGACTGAATTGGCGATCAGAGAGTGCGAAGCCTAACAAGTTGTACCATTCCATGAAATGAGAAAATGCAACTCGGACAGGGGGGGAATCTACAAAAGACAGTATCTCTAGGGCCTTTCGCTTCTTGGCTTTGCTGTCCTCGAGCGCAAAGAGCTTCGTGACCATGGCATTAGCAAAGTCATGAAAGTATACTTCGGCATGCAATCCTTGAGGACTTTTCGGGCGGTTCCCAAGGTAGAGAATGGGGTTTGTGAAGATGATGAATTCGTAGTCGCACTGCTCTTTGTTGCACCAGTTGACGGATGGATTTCCCCTCCCTCTGTCAAATTGACGACGGATCAAGCCTCGACGCATGAGTCGTGAGCGGCGTAGAGAGCGAGAGACCAGCCTAGTGTGAATACCACCCGAACCGTTGTACGGAGTGTTTTCGCACACACGGAGTAGATACTTGATGCATACTTCTGCTCCAAGCCAGCCTTTGGTGGCTTTCTTTTTAACAGGCTCGGATCTGTCTCGGAGGGCTCCCAGGATGCCTGATATACAATCACGAGGCGATAGAGGCGGCTCCTGAGGGTCGTCTGGAGGTTTGTAGATGTTGCCATCATTCTGTGGTTGTTGAGACATATCATGGTGGTCGTTTGGGGCATCCGACGAGACGGGCTCTGATTTAACATAAGTAGGCGATGTAGATGAAGGGACAACAGGGACGGAACTTGATAAATTACTTGAGTGCTCCATAATTGTAAACTGAAATGCATTTGACAATATCAACAATAGGGGGGAAAATAAAGCGATAGAGTCGCGAAGTCTCGGGAATGGAGGAAATACTTATATGAGCACCATCGCTCAACGTTCACTCCGGGTGACTTGTGACTATTCATCCAACACCCAATACGAAACGAAAGTCTGCAAGGCATTGTTCCGAAATCTTCTCAAAGAACAACGGGGAACAAAGAATTCGGATGTGTTCACAAAGGACCCGAGCCTGGTCACCTCCAGGGTCACTCCTTTGTATCAAAGAACAAGGAGACAGCCAGATATAGAAACTGGCGTAAAATGTGACATATTATTTCCATGTTTAAGTAAGTTCAGGGGCAGGCGGGTCACTGCCACGAGCAGATTTGATGAGTTAACGTCCAACCTGCATCCAGATATTCCCTTGTGAGGAAGTTCATTTGGCTGCCAGATATGATCACCACAAGAACTTCCTGCACTTCTTGCTTCCACATAGACAACGAGTCATATGATCGATGTCACCACCCGATTCCTCTCCCTCATGTGAGACCCCATCAACATAGTCAAATGTAAGCTCCTCACCCTCAGGTATGTCCTTGATTGCGAACAAGGCAAGATCGTGAATATGCTTGTCAGCATGATCACCCACGCGCGCAAAGATCCGCATGTTGGGGTCGCAAGAGTGATTGACGAATCGCGTCGGGCCAGACATGAATTCACCGTCTACCTCAAGGGATGGACCCTTTAACCGATGGTCGAATGACTCGGGGTCTGTGAATTTGTCGAGAGCGAAGAGGTAAACATCCTTACGTTGTGAGATAGCAGACTGTGAGCGGCGTCGATCTGCTTCATCGGATGTGATGATCTCGCCGAGATAGCGGTCGACGAACTGGCCTTTCTTAATTGACACGGGAGCTCTCACTCCTATTTATTTTGGTCAGTGAATTGCTTACTAGTCAAGATGAGAATGACACTCACCCCATCCGCGGTCTGGAGTGCGAAATATCTCCAAGGGGATCGTTCTGCCACGCTCGACGACGCGATTTGGGCAGTCTATACTACAGGAGCAGCTTTGGTGACACTCGTAGATAGGCATCTTTGAGTTGTGGAACTTGGAGCGCAAAAGACCGGCCTTTGCACCGTGGGAGTGATAAGCATATGCTATCCTCCGAGGCTTTGGCGTTGTTCTCTCTATCTTGTCACCAAAGGCATCAAACTCGTCTTCATCGCTAGAATCGTCGTCTTCTAAATCGGCGAGACAGTGACAACTTGTGTATTGGCACTCTGAGTCCTTGGCGCAGGAGCAGCCGCTGCGGAAGCTATCACCAGCTTGCTCGACTCCTTTACCAAGGACGACGTTGTTTATGAACCTAAAGTCATCAGGGAGTACCTCATCGTCTTGTTCGTTAACAACTGTCACGGGGAGTGTTGAATGAGTCGGAAAAGCGCGGATCTGACACCAGTGACAGTTATTGCGCTCTACTTGATAGTCCTGCAAGTTAGATTAGTCATACCTAGCTATAACTGATATGAGATTGGGTGAGTACGGACCTCTTTGCCGTGGAAGTAGAAATGGCGTTCTGTGGCCTTTAGCATCGTAGTCATGTTGATTGTGCAGCGAGTGTGTTGTTAAGAGAGGACGGCTTGTTTCGGGCTCAGAAACGGCGTAATGTTGTGTTGATGGCGAGAAAGTGGGACAAAAGAAAAAAAAAAGAAGGAAAAAAAAAGGTGCAAAACATTTATTATTGAATGAAATTAAGAATCGTTGCTTGAGAGCAGAAAAAAAGAGACGGGTTATTCATGTTCTGTCTGGTGTAAAGCAAAGATCCAATTGTCGAGCTTGAAATCTTAGAGCCCACGGTGAAGCACCGAAACTGCCCGAGTTGGTGGGTGCCTGTCAAGTAAGAGCCACATGCTGATTGGCCCCTGCTTCGGTGAATGTCAAGGTGAGCACTGTGGATGTTTTGCAACTGAACTTTGGAGAGAAAACTTGCTGAGGATTCATCTGGTAAAGATACTGTCTACTTATTTTAGACATTGATTGAACTTACCCAGGGAATTCATCCAAATTTCCTTGATCTGTGAATTGACAAGTAGGTAGTCAAGATTAGGTAGATGGCAGTGTTTCACAATGAACAAGGGCATTCCCGGACACGGCCATGGTGTTGCATCTGAGAAGCACGAGATCTATAATGTAATACAAGTTAAGGTCCTCATCAGCATAATAACCAAATAGTCAGTCTGGGAACCCCTGCCTTGTATACAGGAACCCCACCAACGAGACTCAACTTGGTGATGCACCTCCAGTAACCAACCTACAGAGTACAGTGGGTAGACTGAGCCACTCACTGATGGATTAGTCTATCCTGTGATTACGAGTCCCTCGAGTTTCTTGGTTGAAGCCATGGAAGCATGTACATACTGTATCAAGCCATCCCTCACATTGTGCATCATACTACATAAAAGGCCGCGTCTCCCCTGGGTTCTATGACTGGCGACTTGAGCTTAATCTCGTCACCTTGACCAACATCGAGTCTATCTCCATGTGAATTGAATTGATCCCTGCTAGACCATGCAATCAATCAGTGATCAGCAATTCATGGACTAGATCATACAGGACAAGCAATTGAATTCACATTTCATCTCTCTCTCTCTCTCTCTCTCTCTCTCCTCTTTTACTCGATCAAGACTCAATTTGATCACCTAAAACAATCAACCAACAACAACAAGACTTCTTCTTCTTCTTCTTCTTAGTCTGGTTCCTTTTTTAGGCTCTAAGTTTGTCCCGCTTTTACTTTACGCCTCCCCCTGGTCTGCTCTAAGCCTGGTCGGGTCTGTCCTAGGCCGTGACTTTTGGTGGGAAAGCCCCCCAAAAGGAAGAGTCGATAGGTTCGGCGACTCCAGAAGCAGAGCAAAGCCCACCTAGCCAACAAACTCGGCTCCCGTCTATAATAACCATTCACATCATAAGCATACATACGCATACGCATACGCATACACATACATACACATCCATTACTTCCATACATAATACTTAGTACATCCTTCGTCTTCTTTCTGCGCCTCCTTCGTGCGTCCGTCTTCTCCTTCTCCTCTTTCGTTCAGTCAGTCAATTGTTCAACTGCGACATACATCTTCTACACCCGCCATATACACCACGCTACACTGGCTGTCCCCATCTGATCTGATCTGGTCTGGTCTGATCGATCTGCGACCTTACTTTGGCCAGCGATGGCTAGTCACTAAAGTTGGGATCCTCATTCCTTAACAAGACCTTCCTTCAATCCACAGGTCAACGGCGATCGTCGCCCGTCCCTTGCAGCGTAGCAAACATGGTCCGGCTCTTCTCTGCTCGCAACATAAACATGTCGTCTCCTCTAACACTCCACTTCTAGGGCTGTTGCCTCTCTCGTTCTTCGGGTCCCAACTCTCCCTACCCAGGTGGCGCTCCCAACGCTTCGTCCCGCGCTATCAATCCTCCCCCGCTGTCACTCCCAGAAGCTGCTCAACCGCAAATCCCTGCCGAAAGACGTCGCCAGCACCGTCGAAGCAATCGTCCCCTGGATCAGCATATCGATAAGCCTTTGCGACGACACGAGTGGACCTCGCGCGATCGCACATGGACCAAGAGCGAATTGGTAAAGGAACGAGCTGCCTTCTTTGACACAAGAGTCACCGGCAGGCCCGAGATATGGCAGACTATTCATGCGGCGCTCGCTGTCTTGTGGGATCCAGCCGGCCAGGATGCACAAGACGACGGATCCAATGGCCTTGCGACGGCCCAGATGATTCTATCCGCTGCTGAGATCTCTCTCCCGACCGGCAACCTCTCCAATGGCGTCTACGACTCTCTAGGAAACTACTATCAATTGCCGGAATGGGTTGTTTGCGATCCGCTGAATGTGCAGGAGGATCGAGAGGACGGCGCAGAGAGCAACCTCTCAAATGCTGGCGACGACACAGCAGCAGATGAAGAACTGAGCGATGAAGAGATGGAGGGCAAGAAACAGGAAAAGGGTAAAGAGGTGGGCGATGCCCAAGATACAGTCAAACTACGAGCCAGGCTCAGTGAGAACGGTCAAGATATCAACGTCGCCATATATGAGTCGGATACTGTTCGTAGTGTAGCCAAAAAGATTGCTCTCGAGGCTGGCGTAAGTGCCTTGTTTCTTCTCCGGCGAGCAAACGGAATGCTAACGACACCCAGCTTGCGTCGACCAAGAAGATCAGGATAGCATACATGGGTAAGATTCTTAAAGACAATCTGTCTCTCACGGCACAAAACTGGCAGACTGGTCATATCGTCAATGCCCTTGTCTTTGACATTTGATTGTGCCCTGCTGTTATCATCCCAACGATAGACATGAAGCAACCTGGTCCTTGAACTTTTGTCTTAGCCAAAACCCTTCACCCTCATCGTCAACTTATTTCAATAGCAAGTATGCCTTTTATCGATCCGCTACGGCCGGCTACACTCTTGGACAATACCCTATACCGTTTATCCTGCTTTTACCATGTCTGTGTCTTTTGGAGTTGGCGGATGCTGCTGGTCTAGCGATGATTTCCCCACCACTTATATTCCTCTCACATCCCCTTGTGTCGAGATTGATTTTGGATACTATTAACAGCCGTTGTTCTTACTATACACATGTATATAGGCCCAATAAGGCACCCGACAGGGCACCCAACAAAAGTTTGGCATGGCCCTCGCTAATATCACTGTTCCCCTGTTCTGAACGAGAAAGCCGAGCGATACAACCACACTTGGTGATAGCCACTGGCTCTGACTGTGACCCTGTATGAAACCATGTGCCTTTGTAATCAACGTCTACCTAAACCTGCTTACAATGAACTCTACCAGGGACCCATCGCACAGCCTTTTGGTGGGAAAACACCCATTAACATGCTCCGACCCTGACTCCGCTCCAACCATCGTCATGAATCTTGCAATGTTGAGACAACCCTTCTCGTATAACTAGATCCAGGTGTTTGTACATATATCAGCTGACCTAGGCCGTCGACCCGATCTTGTTAAGTCCCTTCAAAGAGCCCAAGCTCAGTGCCAAGCCTTGTGATCGACTTCTTATTCTGACGAAACCAGTGATGGGTCCATCCTCGCCCTCCTTCTCAATGCTCAGGTTAGCGAGAGCATCCTCGCCTAAGTTCATGGTTAGCACTCTCCGATAACTAGCAGATACTAGACTAGAACAACTTACCAAACACGCTCCTCGCGTAAAGGTTGGCACTCAAGAATTGGCAGTCACCCTTGAGACTGGCCTCTGGTGTTAGGCAGTTCATATTTGTGCAGGCCATAAGCTGGTCCAGGAAGTCACGTAGCGACTTGGCCTTGGAGTTAATGTTGACCTTGTTCTCCCACTCGAATTCAGTCCACATAGTGCGGAATTGAGTCTCTGTGCAAGTGGCGGGTTGGATGTAGTCCATGATATCGACGTGTAGGTCGTTAAGAATAACGACATTGGTATCAGTAGAGTGGGCACCGTCATACACAACGTTGCCAAAGATGACACCAGTGTCTGTTGATGAGACCTTGATTGTGCATTGCACGTTGTGGAAGTCATGTGGGCCCAGGTTCTGTGTGGTAGGTCGCTCGACAACCTTGAGGTCTCCAAGCGTGGCGAACTCGACTGAGAGGTTTTGAAGTGTCTCTGTCGTCTGGTTGACAAGAAGGACATCGAGAACAATATCGAACTGGTGAACCTTGACATATGCTTCAGCATACACGGGGTCCGAGAACCCGGTTAACTGAACCACACGGCTAAGCTTAGAAGACAGGTCTTCAGCGGTGCCCTCACCACCAGTCGCCCTCTCCAGATCCACCTCCATCTCATCGAGGCCTTCAGTGGTGTTCTTCTTGGCTAGTTGTCGAATTTGGACAACATCGTCAACCTGCACAGCAGTCTTGGCCTTCTCGAATGCCTCCTTGGCGGCTCGCTTCTTCTCCTCCACTTGGACCATGGCTCGGAAGGCCTTGCGGGTATCATCCAACCAAACGGTCTCAAGCTCCTTCTTCTGCTCAAACTCAGCCAATGAGCGTACACATGACATGATTCGGTCAACAGAGTCCTCATCGATAGGAGCCTTGACAAATTGAGATTGTCCAACTCGGATAATAGAAATCATAATCAGCATGGCTTCAGCTCGGAGGGCGTTAGTTCGAGCATTGTCCGAGGAAATCTCATGGTGTCGCATCACAAGCTTGACGAGAGTGGATGACAAAACGGTGGCCAGATAGTAGTCTCCGTCGAGAATGAGCTGGCGCAGAGGAGGCTTCTGAGCAGTCTTGACAGCCTCTAATTTGGCAGCTGCTGAAGACTGGCTGGTAAGAGCAGTCTCGGTAGCATATGTGCCATCAGCCAGTACCTTGCGCGAGCCAGATGGTGCGGCAGGCTTTGATGCTCCGTTAATGTGATCATCGGCCTGTTCCTCGGTATCGTGAGAATCCAATAGCCGTTGCTCCGATGCGAGAATGGGCATCTCGCCAAGACTAGCTCTTATCCTCTTCCAAGCCTCTCGAATGTCCTTCTCTTCAAGAGAGTACTCACCAATGATCCACATGATGCCACGGTACACCTTGCCAGCTCGGACCTCACCCAGGGTGGAGACAAGACGCTCAATGATGGTAGTACGCAGGTTGGGGAACTTTTCGACAACTTCCTTGACAAAGTTGATAACATCGACAGCGGAAGCGTTGTTGAAGTCGGCAATAAAATCCATAAGGAGCTCCACGACGCTCGCTGCGACCTCAGAAAACTTGATAGCGCATTGGTGAATAGAGTGGATGAGGAGAGATCGGTACTCGGTGTTCTTCTCGTATTCTTGGTCGACTGTCTTGGAAAGTTCCTTCTTGAGCAAGAGGACAACCTCTTCGACATTCTTGCTGGATACCATCTCAAGGGCAAGACCAAGAGCCTTTCGTCGGACGTCGATATCGGTACTGGACAGAACTCGGAGAATCTCCATGGTAAGGTCATCAAGGACACCCTCATTCTTCTTGCGCAATTGATCAACTCGGTCAAGAACGATCAGCTTGACATTGTTATCGGCTTCCTTGATGCTCAGCTCAATGAACTTGGCGGCGGCAGCCTTGACTGCAACAGGGTTGTTGGTTAAAGCGGTAAGAGACGAGGCAGCTTCGTATACGACAGTTGAAGCGCCAGCTTCTAGCAGGTCGAAGATCAATCGCAGATATCGTGCCTATCAAACAGTCAGTGGCTATTCGGCCTCCCCCGTAAGTAACTATCAGACAAACCTTGTTCTGGGAGTTCTGAACCGCATCCTTGCGAATAAACTCGAGCTCGACAAGCTGAAGAAGCTCCTCTGCATTGGGAATGCCTTCAAAAACGGAACTCAGGTAAACGAGGGCAGCATCGTGATCAATGCTAACAAGAGCGGCAAACCCATTCCTTCGGCAAACACCGTCACTCTCTCCCTCGAGGAAAGTCGAAATAAGTTCGGAGGCATCTGGAATTAGGGAGGGCGAGTGCAAGAAAATGGAGGCGATGGCAAAAACGGCGTTCTTTCGGACGTAGGCATGTCGGTGTTCGAGACAAGATCGTGCTGAAGAGAGGAGAGGCTCAATAAGCTCAGCTTCCCTCAACTTGCAAAGGAAGCGCAGGGTGTTTCCTCGAATGTATTCGTTGGGATGTTGAAGGTCGTTTCGGATACCGTTACTGTAGAAGCATTGTCAGCAAAATCCCATCGCATCGACCCAACATCATAGTATATAAGTAGTAGCAGTACTAAGGGCGTGGCCGTACCAAACTAGAATCATCTCCTGCTTGAGCTTGCCGCTGCTGTCAAGCTTGGGGCAGATTTCGTAGTAGAAGTAAAGAAGCTTCTTGAGAGGCTTATACTTTGAAGGCATGACGAAACGGATGATGTGCATTAGAAGACTGGGCATAGGATCGCCATTGAGCATGATGGTCAAGATGCGCTTCATAGTCTCGACCTTGGTCTCGTCGGTACCCTTCTCCAGCTGCATGCGCAGATCGGAAACGGTGGGGACGTCGGCCGCATTGTCCTGGTGAACGAGACTGTACGCATTCTCAAGAAAGCCAGACATCTTGAAGAGTGTCGCCAGTTGCTGGCCGAGAAAATTGGTGGGAGTGTTTGTTGGAGATGGGACGTGGCTCTTAGGGGGACGTTTGGAGGTGGATTAGAGGTAAAGGTGGTATCGACTTCGGCGGTGGGGGGCTCAGCTCAGGGGTTCGAGCTGCTGTAGAGCTTTAACTATTGGGATGAGTAGCAGAATCCGCCTTGGCCATTCGCTGGATCGTATCTGGTGTGCAATCGCTAACAGCTTTTACCAGAATCCCCTGTGGTAATCTGGACCAGCTCTGGACGGCATCAACTTCAAGAAGATCTGTCCTGCCAGCCATGTCGAACAGGTGGCACTAAGCGACTTGATGTGAGGGACGCTATCACGTGATTTAACAAGGGGTAGGTTGATACTTTGAGGCTACCCATTCAATGTTGATTTTGTATCCGTTGACTGAGCATTGAGAGGGTTACTTTTAAAAAGGAAACCATAAGATGCTTCTGAACTATGAGCTATGACTCAACTAAATCGAAGAAGACCGCCCCTATATCTGGTGTAGCTTCATTGTCTCGTGGATAGGTAGTCGAGCTTTAGGTTGACAGCTGATGTACTTCCAAAGCCGCGTCGTTTAGGTAGGTAGTTGGCTACAGACGGTGAAGGTCTTACACCTGAGGTGTCGCTGTCGTAAAGCTGTTCTGCCCCGCCGAATATGGTCCGTGCACCTATCCATCCTCAACCACCAGGTCAGGTCCCGCGATTCTTTCTCAGCCTTGCGATCTCAAGTGTGTGTGATAGTTGATAAATCTTGACTTGAGTAATACTACCAGCCGGTCTTGCCGCCTTCCCACAGCCGCAAAAATGACGTCCTCAAACGAACCATTCTACTTGCGATATTAGTAAGTCTATTTCCATGGCTTCTTCTAGCTTCCCCGTCAATTCATTGTCGCGAAACGATGCTAATGACGTTCCCTCAAACAGCTCTGGCCATATGGGTCGTTTCGGTCACGAATTCCTGGGTACGAATATTCGCACGGCGTCTATTTACTGTTCTAAAGTCATCCTAACGTGTTGCGCGCTTAGAATTCGATTTCCGAGTCGTCGGCGATGGTCGCAGCGCGGTAGCCCGATATGCCAACAACTCCAACTACCGAAACGATAGTTTGATCCGAAAAGAGAGTAAGGAATGCCACCAACTCCGCGGAATCAGTGATTCTGACAAGCCATAGTGTGTGTCAGCTCAGTAGTTGTCGACGAAATCAAGCGCATTATCAAGACGAGCGAGATCACCAAGTACGGCGAATCGAATATCCAGCGGCCCTGCCTGAACATCGCTAACACAATGTAGAGAAGATGATTCGAAATGGCCTCAGAAGAACAAAGACGGACGCCAGGAATTGGAGATTCGGATTGGTAACGATCATATCGCGTTCGAGGTCGGTCATTGAGGCACCATATTTCGGAACACTACTGACAGCACAGTAGACCGCCAAGATTGGATCCCTGGTGGATGTCACAGAGTCTGCTGACCCAGAAGGTCTGCGAGTGTTCTACTACCTTGTTCAGGATCTCAAGGCTCTAGTTTTCAGCTTGATCGCTCTGCACTTCAAGATCAAGCCAATTTAAGGACGGGCCCGACTAAAAATAATGGGATACGGTGTTGTGGGATCGAAAAGTCGAGGATGCAAATCTCGATGAGAGAATAGAGGTGATGATTCGGATGTAGCTAATCACGATACCCGGGCTGTGAAAGAAAGGCGCGAAAGACTACCAGAAACAAGCCATGTTTACATATCACGAATGAAAGAACAATATCACCAAAGAAGCGATCTCATGGAAAAGCATAAAAACATTTTGTGCACTATTGTCGGGTAGGTGGGATAGCATTAGAAACTTCACCAAACTTGTTCGATCAGAAAGCTAGGGAAACCCTGGGAGTCACAGATGCGGGAAATATTGAGATAATGCCCTGGAGGATGTGGTACGACGGTGAATGGAGTCATTTGCTAACCACCAATCGTACCTGATGACACGAGTCGGATCATGCTACATGCTCTATATTTCAGCCTGCAATATACGATCCTAATCAAGACCTGAGTAGGTAGCATACGCTTGGACCAGACTCCCTGGGCAGGCTCACATGTGAGGTTGAGTGAGCGGTCTGGAAAAGCTCTATGCACTTGCAAAGCAAACAATCGATAATAAAATGCCATCTTCAGGAGAAACGGCAAACAGAAGTGGTTTAGAAGATATGATGCAGGTGGCTGAGGCTCCAATACTGCAAAAGCTAAGGTAATGAATAGGCGACGGGTAGACCCGTGAAGGAAACGATGATGCGAGACAGAGATGGAAATTACCAACGTTGTATGATGATTTCAGACCATGCCAGCAAAGCAAAGCAAAACGCTCTGTCTCGGAGTTGGCGTGTGCATGCATCATGTCTCCCTAAGTTGGAGGCCCATCACCCCATACGAACGAAGTGCGAGCGGCAACGTGGTGGAGGGTGCTGGGGCTGCCCGATGGATGGCGCCTGGGCGCTTCCTGGGGGGGGAAACCGGACGGAAGCAGCCCAATTCTTGTTCATTTGCATGAGGAAGCATCTGATTCTGAACCTGAGGGAGGCGTCAACCCGAATTCTGAGGGAGGGCCCTCATCGCCACCTCGAGATCAAAACTCAATTGTGATATTTCCATTTGTTGAAACTAACAGTGGATGAAAGGTCTTGTTAATAAGGTTCGCAATGGCCCGCTAAGACGGAACTGGGACTGGACCCAGGGAGACCTAGACCTAGGCCAAGACCCCTGGTCAAGCCTCAGCATCTCAGCCGAAGATGAAAAGGAATCAATCGTAGTGGAGAGGACACCTCGATCTGCATCTTCTCAAGTTACATGTCATACGGGGAGGTAGGCAAAGCTTTCCACAAAGACTTCGACTGGGGAGTTTCGGGCAAAGTCGAGTGACAGATGATGAAAATACGGACGGACAATTAATGCACTCGATCTTCCTGGGCTACTTTCGCCGTTAGGATCCGTGCTGCTTAGGTATCTTTCCTGCTGTAGGGAAAAAGGCTGTTTCTGGTACCTAAATCTTGTAGGTACAAGAGTCGGTAAGGCCTGCTTGTCGGATATTTCCCTAGAGATTCTTCTCTGCATTACTCCAATCTAGTGAGGCCGTCATGTTGTTTAAGGAGTTGCATACCCCAAGTTACACGGCATCTGCCTCCAACCCAAGACACTGACTGGACTGGACTGTATGTAAAATCATGAGCTAGGCTAGGGAGACTTGGAAAACTCCCCGTCTTGCCAAGTGGAGTGGATGGCCCACCTACAAATCCGCTAGGTGCAGAAACCCCGGATGGCAGCAAATCAAGCCCCCCTCGTCCGTCGATATGAAAATGGACGACAACCCAGCAGCATCACCGACCAACTTTGATCCTTTTCTTGCCATCCATCAGTGATCATCGACCCATATCCATATGTGATCTGACCTCCATGCTTTAACCTGCTTTCTTCAACTTCGCCTGTATTATTATTACACCACCCTCTCCCCCAACTCTTGTGATGGGCACGCTGTTCGCTTTCTAAAGGGCTTTCAGGCGCCCCCGTTCAACTCTACCAAAGTCGCTAGTCCCCGAGATCGCCACCCGTTTTGGTGATTAGCACTAACTTGCTTGCTTGTTCTCCCCTCTGGCCTCCAACAGCGCTCGACGTCAGTCAAATCCTAGCAACATACATACACACACACATACATGGTCTACTGGTCGATTTGATACCCACGACTCTTCTTGTCCTCTTTATGAACTTCTGTCTATCGCGCGTCGACATTTTCGCTGTTTAATTGTATCATCTCCCATCCCACGTCACAACAATGCCAACACCATCATCAAATCCGCCGGTCGAAGCCGCTTCGCCTCGGTCCTACAGTTTCTCGACATGTCCTGACGATGTTCAACATCAACCACGTCCTAACTGGCAGTCACACGACAATAATCAAATCCACGATGCTGATCTACCCGACTCCAATCTTTCTGTTGATGTCGGCTCGCCCCTTGCCGTCGACGACGCGCCGGCTGCGCCCGAAGGCCCAAGCGACGATGCCATCATGTACGATGGGCGTCCTTCGGATGAACAGTCCTCAAGGTCTTCCACCATGTCTCCTCGTCCTCAAACCGCTACTACGGCTGCCACGACTCCAATGCCTAGCGGCCTAGCGTCTGAAATCAAGGGAAGAGAGGCCGAGATCGGCAGTCAGTTGAGTCGAGAGCCTTCGAATAGCACGCAACGAGCATCTGAAACCGAATCGATCGCACGAGAACCATCCAGACGGAGAGGATCGCCAAATGGAGAGTTAGATTGGGTCGATATCGATGCACAAGAAGATGAGCTTTGGTCTCCATCCATGGGCTCTGACTTTTCATGTATGAGGGTGAGTTAAACCGTCGATCGCACCGTATATGCAATGATCTGACAATCAAAAGACTATCCCGTCGGCTCCTTCATCTTACCTACGTCCGGGCAGCAAATTCCATGGCACGCAACAGTCAGAGAGGCAGGTCTACGACGTCCAGGTCGAAATTAAGCATGTTGACATGCGAGAGTCTTTTCTCTGTGGCTATTTGCGTATCCAAGGTTGGTGGCCAGAGTGCAATCAAGATCGGCAATTTAACACTAACTCTATTCTCAAGGTCTAACTGAAGACCATCCCACTCTCACGACATATTTCGAGGGCGAAATCATTGGTTCCAAGTACAGTTTCTACACGCAACACGAGAACTGGGGCGCAAATAGCAAGGTCGATTTGAGTCATTGGGCCAAGTTCACGGCTTTCCGTCCTTTCCAAAAACAAGCTCGCAAGGGACCTGTCACCATTCGAGATGCTGCCCAACGAGAAACCATCTTTATGCGCTGGAAAGAGCACTTTTTGGTTCCAGACCATCGAGTTCGCACGATAACGGGTGCCAGCTTTGAGGGCTTCTACTACATTTGCTTCAACCAGGTCAAGGGTGAAGTAAGCGGTATTTACTTTCACTCTAAAAGCGAAAAGTGTGTTCCCCATACCAGTATCAATCACGCATCAATTCTTGCATACTAATCGGTAACAGGTTCCAGCAACTGGAGCTGAAGCATGTCCCCGACAGGGGATGCTTTGCCGCTACCGAATTTCGTTAAAGTTACGGCCACCTCGGTACAAGGTTTACTACAAGCTCCTCGTCAGTCATAGACTTGGCTTTGTTGTAGGACCGGTTTGAGATATCCAGCACTGTTATGACAAAATACATATAGATGGGAATACGGGAAGGGTTAGGACCCGTTATCATGACATCCTGACGTGTCTACGTATGCTGCTTATGTGGGTAATCAGGATTTGGGTTTTATGGGCAGTTTATCACATATGAATGCGGAGCATAGGAAGTCTTTGATGGGAGCAAAGCGAAGTCTTTCCTGCAAGCGAGGTTTCATTCTTCAGCCTCGAACTTATTGAAATATCCACGTCGAAACGGGTTGAGTTCGTCTGCCGATGTTCCGTTCAATGTGAGCCTCTGTCTATTTGTGTAAGCCTCGAGGGCTTCTTGCGAGACCTGTGAGTCGGGGAGCCGACGATAGGTGATGAGTCTCCTTGACCCTGCGAAAAATGTCAGTAGATGCAAGATTAGCAACAAGGCTCCAGCGGCAACTCACACTTGTTGAACGGTTGGGTACAGACAGACACAACTTCCATGTGAGGATGGCTGGGTACGGGAATCTCTTGGTCTTCATCGTTAGCTGTTGGCATCCAGAATGACAATCGCCCTTCATCCACCAGAGTCTCGGCTGCAAAACTCAAGATATCATCGAGCATCACCAGAAAGCTATAAGGCTTCTTAGGTGGCACATAAGTTGGTTTCCTACGCAAGTCAGCTAATGCGCAAATCAAACGGCTAGGGCATTACGTGCATTCCATGTTGCTTCCCCTGCTCTATCAACCAGGGTGTCTTCTCAGGGTCACGGAGACCAAGAACTCTCAGTCCTTCTCTCACGCCATAAGGAGGATCACAAACAATTCCATCCCATGTACGAAGATGCCTCCTGATTGGCGTGTTGGTCAAATCAGCCGAGAATACGTCTCCTAAGCAAGACCCAATGCCATACTGGTCAAAATTGCCTTTCAAACTCTTGTTGCCACCCTCGCCGCGGATGCTTCGACCATCGATATCGCTTCCGAATGCAAGGGCACCGAAATGGGCGCAGGCGATGGGAAAGGAACCAGTCCCAACGAACGGGTCGTAATACAGCTTGCCAGGGGCTGCAAGCGCAAGGTTGGCGGTGACAAGAGCGAGCTCAGAGTCCATACTCGTGGTTGAGATATATCCTCGCTTCTTGAGGTCGAACTTGACCAAGAGTTCTCGCGATGAGTTCCCTACATGCCGTGCGAGATACATCGTTGTAGGGTCCGGAATATTCAGGGGGACGCTGTTATAGGGCCACATCTCGAAGATGGTAAACAAGTTGTCAGGGTTGGTCATTTTCACAGGCCCAGTCCAGCCCAGAAATCGGAAAGAGTTGATGAGTTCGATCCTCTTTTTGGCTGAACGAGTTCCTTGGTATGGGTCAACATCGAACTTGAATGATTTTCCAAGATAACTATCCCAAACATGAGATGTGTTTGTCTTGACTGATTCATGAAGTTCATCCAGTGTGCTTCCTTTGCCCCAGAGCTCATGGATAGATTGAATGAGAATGGATCTCTTGGCTAGACGCTTGGCCGATTCAACCGAATCAAGGTGCACGATACAGAATGGGGACTATTCACAGTAAGTTTCTGGGATGAACCAATATTATACATGGGAGAACAGACATCTTGGCTATAGTCGACTATTTTCATGTCCAGGCCTTCAACCAAGGCCAAAGCCTCGATCTCGGGGACCCGAAACGTCTCATGCGCCTGAGCAAATTTGATGAGGAAATCCATATCAGTTTTGAGTCTCTGGTGAATCTTGCTGTGTAAGAGGAAGTTCAGTTTACCCTAGGATTTGTGACTTGCGGTGGGGGGAATCACACCAAATGCCTGACTTTATTGACCAGGAAAATGCCTTATTCAGATGTGAACATACAGAGTGTTCAGTGCCTCTTCACAGTAAAATATCTAGAAAGACCAGTGATTTGCAGAGTTGAGGATGCAGCTCGACCAAGAGGTCCTCTTTAGGTTACGATCTTGAGAGAAAAATTCGCCGAGAAAAACCCGGCTAACCAAAACGTTCTATTTGTGTTACCCAGCACCTGGCATTTGCGACTTACACACACGCAATATCAGCTATTGGCATCACACACAGTACATACCATACTTTTCCCGACCTTGAACCATGTTCCCAGCTGCTGCGCCGTCGATTTATCAGTCGCCAAAATGTTTTGTTTCATACGGCACCATGGGCTACCTTGACACCAAGCAAGCTCCTCGCAGGGGCAAGCCTTGGACTGCAGTTATGTCGTTGGATTTCATCCATAAGGTTTGAATCAAGCAAGCACAGGCACTCAGAGTAAATCAAGTACTGAACTTAGGTTAGGTTGATCTAATTCTACCTTCAGAGGCCTACGATGCTGCTTGTCAGCAGCTCAGCAACGCTCAAAATGCCCCTTGCTATTCAAAGGTAGTAATGTCTCTTGGAGATATTCTACAAGGCGACTTTTTCACCGAGTATATCAAAAAGGGTAAGAACTATGCCCTGTGCCTAAGTACTTCTGACGCTAACCCTGTTTGCAGGTGATATCATGATGCTCTCAGAAGGACAGACAACGGTCGGCATGCTATTTACCTTGCGCGAAGGTATCCAAACGGATCAAATCCTTGAAGGCTTTTTTACTGACTCTTAGTAGGCATATTGACTATGTTTGTGGATAAGGAGACATATGAACGTGCAGGACTTGTTGGTAAACCATACGGTGCAAAGGGTGGACGAGGGTCAAAACCACGTTGGAGTGAGTGGCCAGATAACAAGTGCCAGAAACAACAGCTAACTCTCGTGAAGTGGTAACATACAACCTTAGAGATCCATCCATGCTTCGAGGACACAAGGGCTATGACCGGCTGATCTACGCCTGCAAGTCTGTCTTCACTCAACCCATGACATGGCTCTTCTGCAATAGCACAACCCAAAGTAGGCATAACCAGGCTCTTTAAACCCATATGTTGATCTCATACTAATGCTTTCCAAGTCCCGAATCCTGATCCCCTGCAAAAGTTCTCTCCTACAGCCTGTACAGCAACATCCAGCATATCACAAGATATCGCTGTTCTTCAACCGAGTCTCAATGTCGATCCAGAAGTTCTCTCTGAGAATGATCGTGAGTCTCTGGAATATTTCGCCACAGAAGTTTACGAGTGGTTCTCACTCATTCGCCTTGGTAGCTCGCGTGTGAAGCCTCGTGACAGCATCGACCCCTATCTGTCAAGGTATTCTGTGCCAGGCGACGATCCCAAGGAATCTAAAGTGTGCAAGTTGAGTTGGGAGGGTTTCATGTCAGCACAGTGGCTTCGGGGCTTACTCATGGACGTGCTAGTTGCTTGTCCTTCGAGAACATGGTTTTCCCTCAGTGCTACGAGCTTTTCAAGAAGTGTATCTGGCAACAGTGATGACCTCACTATCCTGAGACCACCCAGCGCGACCGGCAGGTATCTCATGTGGGAGACAAACTCGTCAGATTGATCCCTTAGTCTTGCTTTGATCGTACGTTTCGTTCATCCCCGACACCACTGTCGCCCAGGACAGCATCCTCAACCAACTTCCGCAGCTCGGCTTGACCTTGAGGGGTGTTGAAATCATCGCGTTGAGCCAGTTCCTCGATTCTTCTTCGGAATTCTGGGTCTATTTCCTCTGGAATGTCTGTGGTCTCGTCCATAGTACCAACAGTAACCTTCATTCCCTCTGGAGGGGGAGGGATAACTTCAGGCATGACAGCCGCTGCAGTCGAGGCAGGGTCATTGGCATTCTTGGCTTGGATCATGGCTAAGTATTCCGCAACCGCAGGAAATTCAGCTTCCGCTTCAATCTTTTCTCTAGCTGTCAACCCTTCTAATCCCCGGTGGTTGATGTTTGCTCCGAGCTCTTCGACGAGGACCTGCGCGGCATCTTGGGTCTCGACAACAAACAAGGCAGTCTCGTTGTCCTCATCTTTCAGGTCGACGTCGACGTTGAACTCGCGGACTAGCGTTCGCAGGAGGTCGAGATGATTGTAGCTGGCAGCGGCGTGGACGAGTGAATAGCCATGCTCATCCTGCGATGATGCGAGTGCTGGGTTCTCTCGAAGGAGGGGCAGCAACGCGGGGTTGTTATCGGCTGCAAGAAGGAATGGGTTTGGGGTAGACATGATTGTAGTTTTATGTTCAATACTGTTTTGCGACAAAGAGTGAGGTCTGAATAGGTGGTTTCTTTTATATACAAAGTTGAGATGGGTTTCTAGCTTGTCGCGTCGTCAGTGTTGAGACCATTGAAACTTTATATGTAGAAGGAAGAATTTTGGCGGGGTAGCTTACATATAGGACCCCACAATCCATCATGACGACAAAATATCAGTAATTCCTCCATTGGGTGCCTACCTATACATATTAACCCATCGTCTTTTATTAGGCAGATGACAGGCTATATTCACTAGTCTGGCCCCTATAAGTCACTTTGAATCTTGTTTCAATACCAGGCGTTCAATTGTTGCCGGCGTGACGCACCAGACACATCAAGGCCATCATTTCAGGGTAAGACCCATCCAGAGTTAGTACTTTGCCCCTCCACATCCAAAGTGCGTGCCTGACCTGATGGTGGAAGGATCCATGGGATGACTCAGTAAAAGGTCTACCAGTTTCCCAACTTGAACACAAGAGTCTCGGACCTTGAGTGATCATTGATTTCTCTCCCGTGTAACCCTTGATCCCTACTCAGGAATAGCGGCCTGACTCACTAAGAGAGCCTAAGTTCGTTCTTATTGAGGCGGTGCCGTAAGGCAGTTTTCGACTTATTCCTGGCCCGCATCGACCTCAGCACAACCGCCACAACCTCATTTGAGCTGCATCTACAGAAATCCCATCGTGGACCCGGCCTACCTATAAAAGGCCCAGCCAGGGCAATACCTGCATCTGGTTTCAGTTGATACATACTTACATATACCCCCTCTGCCATCGGGCACAATAATACGCACATTTTTGCCCAGTTCAGTCCACCTGACAGGGCACTCACTGTAAGCAACTGCAGTTAGTCCCTTCACGCGCACGACTCTTTACATGACTCGGATTTTTAGAAAGTGAGTCCCTCCAGATCTTAGGTGCTCAAGGCTACGGAAAACAAGGCTTTGAGTTTGCTGGAACAAGTGAGCTCAGATCTCTCGACAGAAGATTGCTTGCCCCTCGAGCGAGGAAAGCGTATCATCTTGCCTGAGAACCATCGCCATCAACCTCATGCTTGTTTACCGTCGTTCTTTGTGTTCTCTTCTCACACCCCTCAGCAGAGTCACCAAGGATCACCAGAATCTTCGAGCTTCTTCATCGGCTCTCGACAGAATGTCTGCCCCTTATGCTCCCCAGGACGTTCAAGCCGTGGCGAACGTGGTGCGTGCTTTGGACAGTGCCCGAAAGGACAAGAAACGCGGCGGATTCGCAGTCAAAAAGACAACGTTCGATGTTAAAGGATCAGCGGATGGCATCCAAGTCGACTCCTGGCGCTTGCAGGACTGGGATTACAAGCGACATGATTTGCCCACATATGCCCGCGGCCTCTTCACTACCAAGACACGAAGAAACGAGCCAGAAATCGCCGTGAGAGGCTACGACAAGTTCTTCAATGTTAACGAGGTTCATGAGACCAAGTGGGAGAACATCTTCACACGCACTCAAGGCCCCTATGAGCTGACCCTCAAGGAGAACGGCTGCATCATTTTCATTGCCGGATTGGAAGACGACACATTGATTGTGTGCAGCAAGCACTCAACTGGCGACCGAGATGACATCCAAGTCAGCCATGCCAGCGCCGGAGAGAAGCGCCTAGAACAACAACTCGCTGCCGTTGGCAAGACTAAAGCAGATCTTGCACGAGAGCTCCGCAAGAGGAACGTGACTGCCGTCGCTGAGCTTTGTGATGATCAATTTGAGGAGCATATCTTAGCATACGGTCCAGATAAGGCTGGACTATATCTCCATGGTATCAACCTCAACCTACCCGAGTTCGCTACCTACCCCAGTCGTTTCGTTCAGGAGTTTGCCGATGCGTGGGCGTTTCGCAAAACGGGTCTTATCACAATGGACGACATCCACCAAGTTAAGGCTTTCCTTGAAGAAGTAGCTGAAACCGGAGCACACGATGGTCGCGATGTCGAGGGTTTTGTTATACGTTGCAAGATGTCCCACGACCCTTCTAAACATCCATATCGCGACTGGTTTTTCAAGTACAAGTTTGAGGAGCCATACCTAATGTATCGCCAGTGGAGAGAATGTACCAAGGCTTTAATTGCTGGAAAACAGCCAAAGTTCAAGAAACACACCAAAATCACCGAGGAGTATCTGCTTTACGCCCGACGACGACTTGCCGCAGACCCGAAGCTGGGAAAGGAGTACAACAACAACCACGGGATCATCGCTCTCCGAGACGACTTCTTGAAATTCAAGAACATCAATGGTGCAGATGCAGCTAATATGGGAGAGCTGGATCCTGTTGTAATGACAGAGGTCACTCGTGACGTTATTCTATGTCCTATTGCCACCATTGGCTGTGGTAAGACAACCCTTGCTATGGGGCTCTCGCACCTTTTCGGTTGGGGTCATGTTCAAAACGACAATATCTCTGGTAAGGGCCGGCCTCCGCGCTTTACAAAGATGGTGTTGGACGAGCTCAAAGACCATCCTGCCGTGATTGCAGACCGAAACAATGCACAGAGACACGAACGGAAGCAGATCATCACCGATGTGAAGCTCCAGCATTCTTCTGCCAAGCTTGTTTGCATGAACTTCAAGCATGATGAAGACTCCATCGATGAGATCCGGCGAATCACCCAGGAAAGAATTATTGCCCGTGGTGATAACCACCAGACTATCCATGCAGCAAGCGACAAAGAGAAGTTCATTGGCGTAATGGAGGGTTTTATCAACCGATATGAAGCCTGTAACCCGCACTCTCGACCCGACGATGGCTTCGATGCTGTGATCGACCTTGATCCTACAGCTAGCAGCCGACAGAATCTCGAAACTCTCGTCACACAACTCCACAAGTTGTTTCCAAATCTTGTCAAGGAGATTCCCTCTGCTGCATCGTTTGATGCTGCCATGGATTACGCCCTCGGCTACAAACCAGACTTTAGGCACGATATACCTGACAGGGGCAAAAAAGGCTATCCTCAGCAGCAAAAGCCTAAAGTTCAGAAGCCAAGAAAGATGGAGTACATGTCTGTGGGCATCTCGACCCAAGAGGTCAACAATGCTCTTGAGCAAGCTTTCAAAGCCACTCAACCTGCAACCTCGCGGCTTTATACACAACTCAAACAGACACGACGCATACAGCCAAAATTCCATGTGACTTTACTGCACAAGTCCGGCAGTAAGGAGCACCCTGAGCTCTGGCAGAGATACGCTGCGCTGCAGAAAGAAGCAGAGGCTGCTGGAGACCCTGAAGGGCAAGTTGGCGAATGCGATGTCATGCTCGAACGAGTAAGCTGGCCCAAAACTCATGAGCTCTACCGCAACTGACCGTAAATAGGCTGTGTTTGATGACAGAATCATGGCTATCGTGGTTCGCCTAGCAGACCAAAATGACCAATGGCAGTGTGTAAACCGCGTTGCTCACATAACTGTCGGAACTCGAGATGATTCTGTAAAGCCCAAGGAAAGCAACGACCTCTTGGCAAGGTGGCTGGAAGTGGGTAGTTCCCCAGAAACCAAGATCGGAGAGGTTGTATTCGAGGAGAGGCCTACACTCAAGGGTACAGTGGCACCTGTGCTTAGCAAGTTTTAGAGGAGTGATAGATTTTCACGGGGTACTAGCATGATCTGAGAATACGGACTCTGCAGAGGCCTTCCTCACGGGTTCAAGGTTTATTTTGCGAGACATACATAAGATACTTCTTTCTTGTCTCCCCATGACTGAAAGTAAACTCAAATACGCTGAGCCACGTTGAAATCTTGGCAAAGATGGGTTTCAATAGCCGGATGTATCAGCTGAATTTCAACACGGACGAGCCAAGCCCCAAGGCACTTGCTTTTCTAGAGGAATCCAGGTGTGCTAGAAGGAGTGTGAGCATATCTATTAATTTGATAAGAACGAGGGTTGCTTCTAACATGAGGTAATTCGATCCCCAGTTCTGAGCTGGGAAGGGGTATTGTGAATACGTCTAAATGGACGAAACTAAAAGAAAGATGAAAAAAAAAAAACAGTACAACACAAGCAGCGTGTGCAACTCAATCATGCGTTACTCATCATCAAGGAATCGGCTAGCCAGGGCACCGAAGAATGGCACCTCGAATCTAAGCGGTCTATTAATAACAAGATCAGAATGGACCGGGGGACTCCGCGTACCTGTCGAGGATCTCTGCATCTTTGTAGGCCCGTAAAGTGAGAATTGCAATTAAGGCAATGTCGCAAAGAAAAAAGAGCCAGCCCAGGAACGTTGACCATGAAAATATAAGATGGAAGACCATAATGGCTGTGAATAGTAATGCAGATTGCCAAGCATGAAACCTAATACGAGTGTCAGAAAACGAACAGATATTGATGAAAGTTGAGCGCGACCACAAAGATACAATCGTACCTCACATAGTCACTATTCCGTTCCAAGATCAGTAGTATAATAGCACCCAGTGGTGGAAAAGCGACATATGCTAAACAGGCTTCGTAATCCAGGCGCATTCCCAAGCTTGTGTCGAACTCGCTGACTTCGGCAGCAGGATAGGTACCAGGTATTGTGCTTGGTCCACCGAAAGCGCGATTATCAGGACTGATGGCCGCCCAGCCAGCTGACTGGCCATCGAAACCGCTCCATCCTCTTTGTGGCTGTGGGTGCTGAAGCGGTGGAGGAGATGCGACGGGTGAAAACGATCGTCTGGCATCATAGGATGGTCGAGGAGAGGCGTAGTCGGGAGAGGTCACCCGTGAGTGCTCCGGAGGAGATGATTGATAGGGAGCGAAGTCCATATTGTGTGTGTTGAATTGTGTTGCTGATTCGATGTAGACGATTCGGTAGGTGAATCGAATGACGATAGAACAGTAGACAGGCCGTAAGCGAACTCCAGTAACTAACCGTGGCCTTGTCTTCCTTTTATTCCACAGCTTTGTGATACTTTGGAGAAAAGCAGTGATTGTGTCGTGTTGTTGTAAAGTGGTTTGCGGCTACTGAGTTGATCGAGAGGCGGGGCGGTGATTGTAGGTCAAGGTTGTTCTTAGCAAGGTAGGAGTTAGCTCTCGCATACCTAGTAGAGTACCTGCATATAATAATGGTAGGTAGCTTTCAGCCACACATTATCTACGGATACAGCCACACTTATTGCTTCGCAAGGTCGAGCTCGTATCAACTGGCATAATTCTGCCTTTTCTCCAAAGCAACAGAGAGTATTTATAAGCATTTGCTTCTCTAATCAATGGACAAGGTGCCATAGATATGGCTTTGCTGGAAGAACTCTTGATCTAGCCAGCTTTAACATTGCAGCGATCCAATATGCTGTTCGTACATCTACATATACATGGCCTTTGTAAGGCGTCTTATTTGTACATCGCATCTCAAAACCTCCCGAGCTTTAGGTTCATTCGCCATCCTTTTTGTCGCCCTTGATCTCGTCTTCAAGCTGGCCCTTTCTGCCCTCCAGAGCCAACCATAAGCTCCTACTTCCGCCCTCCAGGGTACTGGTGATGCCCAATCCGACGCCTTGGAGCATGGCCACCAACTGGCCCCTCAAGCCTTCCAGGCCGCCCTCAATACCGCCAACCCAGTTGATACCAGATTGATCAAAGATCTTGCCTTCAACGCGGCCACCAACGAGTAGTAACTTAGCAAGACCACTTTGGCAGATGGGATCGTGAAAACCGGGGTTCTTCTTTCTTGAAGGAGCCGGGAACTTCCCCGGAACGGGTGCCAGAACACTCAATGCTGCCGCGAGGTGGGCCGGAGAGACGGCGGGGAGAACCAATGCCGCCAAGGGGCCAACCATTACTGGCTCGATCTGAGCGTAGCTGGAGTCCTCGGGCACTTGGACATTCCTAATGGTTTCATATGCAGCTTCGGAAAGATCATGCACAACAGGACCCCGCACCGTTCTTGTTGTCTTATCCGACGCAGCAGCAGCCTCGGGGTCGTAGAACTCAACAAGCTTGAGTGCCACGCGCAGCATATTGGTTCGCACCACCTGTAATTGGACTAATGGGGTGATATCGACAGGTTCAGCACCAGGAATCGCATTGGGCTTGGGAACTGTGGAAAGAGCCTTCTTCAGCTCTCGCCGCACTGCAGCCCACTCTACGGCCGTCAAATTGCTATGTTGAAAGAATAAGATCAAGGGAGTCGTCCGGAGGAGTGATGTGTAGGTTCGGATCAGCTGGCTCTTTCTCGTCTCAACAGGCCGGGCGCTAGGAGGTTTGGTGATGGGAGCATGGTCGATTGGCTTTCGGACCTCGGTCACCGCAGCCGAATGGTTTGGCGACGTCGAAATACTGCGAAGAGTCGTTGTCCATGGCCTGTGAGAGAGGTGTGATTCTCTGCGCAATTGACGCAGATAGGGCGACGCAGCCCGTGATATTCGTGAAGCCATATTTTCTAGCTATGGGGCATGTCAGAACAGAGAATCAAAGATTCGAGAGTTAATGCTGTACATACATGAAACTGTCTTCCTGGCTCCGTACCTAGCCAGATCAAAAATTCCACAAGCACTCACAGTCGCTATATGCCAATTGCGAGAGTTTCGATCCGTGCTTGGCCCGTGCACCGGATCAACCCACCGCCGATCCCCGGCACTCACTGCAAGGTCACTGGGGCCAATGCCGTGCTGTTGCTGGCAGGCCAGGCTGATTACGCGCGACCTGACTGCCTACCTGACAGCTTGATCTTTGGTGTCTGTGGTTGGAGCATCCATAGCATTTGGCTTTTGCATTCAATTCTCTGCCGCACATCAACCACAACGACTTTGCGCTCACCTCTATCAACCCTAATACGAGCTTGTGGCTACATAAACCCATCCCAGTCAGATTTAATCCACATCATTTCCCATCATGTCGACTCTCGAGGAGCTCGATGATCTCGACCGCCGAGACAAGGAGGAGAAGAAGAGAGATGGCGACGACAAGAAAGAGAAGAAGCCTACTGATGGCGACGCCGACATGCAAGATGCAGAGGAGGAGGAGGAGGAGGACGACGACATCCTTGACGATGAGATCCTGGGGCTGAGCACACAAGACATTCAAACCCGCAAACGCTTGCTAGAGAACGATTCTCGCATCATGAAGAGCGAGTTCTCGCGGTTATCACACGAGAAGGCCGCCATGGGCGAGAAGATCAAAGAGAACCAGGACAAGATTGCTAACAACAGGTTTGTTCCCGGTGAGCCATGGAAATGCGAATGTCATCGCTGACCCGGTTTATAGACAACTCCCGTACCTCGTCGGCAACGTCGTTGAGCTGCTTGACCTGGACCCTACGGCCGAATCATCAGAAGAGGGTGCCAACATTGACCTGGATGCCACTCGAGTTGGAAAATCAGCTGTCATCAAGACGTCCACACGACAAACAATCTTTCTCCCTTTGATTGGCCTGGTCGATGCCGATAACTTGAAGCCTGGCGACCTCATTGGTGTGAACAAGGATTCGTATCTTATTCTCGATACGCTTCCGGCCGAGTACGACAGCCGCGTCAAGGCTATGGAGGTGGATGAGAAGCCCACAGAACAGTACACTGATGTTGGTGGACTGGATAAGCAGATTGAAGAGTTGGTGGAAGCAATCGTGTGGCCCATGAAGGAGGCTGAGCGTTTCAAGAAGATTGGCATCAAGGCCCCAAAAGGTAACATGGAAGAGAAGTCATGAAACTCTACCGTATGTACTAACTCTGCTCAGGTGCACTGATGTATGGCCCCCCAGGTACAGGCAAGACTTTACTAGCACGAGCCTGTGCAGCACAGACGGACGCTACATTCTTGAAGCTGGCAGGTCCCCAACTGGTCCAGATGTTCATTGGTGATGGCGCCAAGCTCGTACGGGACTGCTTTGCGCTGGCTAAGGAAAAGGCTCCTGCGATTATTTTCATCGACGAGTTGGATGCGGTTGGTACCAAGCGCTTCGACAGCGAGAAGAGCGGCGACCGTGAAGTACAGCGAACCATGTTGGAGCTACTGAACCAGCTCGACGGTTTCGCCTCTGACGACCGAATCAAGGTGTTGGCTGCAACAAACCGAGTCGATGTTCTTGATCCTGCGCTTCTACGATCTGGCCGCCTCGATCGCAAGATTGAGTTCCCCCTGCCAAATGAGGAGGCCCGCGCTCAAATCTTGAAGATCCATTCCCGCAAGATGAAGGTTGACCCCGGTGTCAATTGGGGTGAGTTGGCCCGAAGCACGGATGAGTTTGGAGGTGCTATGTTGAAGGCTGTTTGTGTGGAGGCTGGTATGATTGCTTTGCGATCAGGCAAGAACAAGATTGGCCACGAGCATTACGTTGATGCCATTGCTGAGGTGCAGGCCAAGAAGAAGGATGTAAGTAACGAAAGCTTAGTGTTTTGTCATGGGATTTGCTTGCTAACTATGCTCAACAGACCGTCAACTTCTACGCTTAATTGTGACGATGTTAGATATTGCGGACTGGGTTACAGGTCAAATGAGCCGGGGCATTGGGGATTAGACGCGGCAAAGGCGAACATAGATCAATGTAACACTATCTCGACATATCGCCGTGTCTCATGGGGCCTTGACTTCTGAATGGTGAATCGACACGGCTCGGGAGTCCAAAAGCCCGACATGGACGCTTCGTAATCGTGAATGTCAATGTCTTTATGGTATGCCTAGAATTTTGATTATATACGATCAAAAGTAGGGACAGGATCTCAGCAATTCAGACCCAGTCATTCACCGAATCCAAAGTAAGGTAGTTTAAGGTAGTCAGTCAGCCATGTTACAACACACAGAGCCAAGCAATAAACTCCAGGCAAAGATGATCATGTCAGCAGCAATTTGAGAATTACCTGAAGACCTGCTGGTGCAGGTTAAAATAAACAAATATTCTCTTCTCAGGCATTCATTTATCGATCTGTGCGACCTAGACTCAAACGGTGGCAGTATTTGGCCGCAAGGTAGGCCACCCCACCGGAGCATTTGTTCCATTCGAGAAATCGAGATCGACGTCTTGGAGTGCGGTTCGATTAAACATGGGCGAGAAACAGCATGTGCTTCACAGAAAGGACAATTTTCAGCTCAGCTAGGGCAGTTTTTGGCAGCGGAATGTACCGACATGCACTGGCTGGGCTTAGTCATATGGCGTCTTACCTGTTCGAGCTTGGAGCTTGTGCGGGGCGGGTCATGCAATGTACGTCATGGTGGCGCCTGGGGAGGAGAGGGCACTCATCCAAGGCTTGTTTGTGCAAAATCACATCGCGATGATGATGAGCGATAGGCAATGATGATGCTGTTGGTGACGCTACTGCCCCTTTGTTGACGAGTGATGAAGTATTGTGATACAGGCTCTTGTGGAACTGTTTTGGTGCACCTGCCTCTCACAGTTCAGGCTTTGCTTAGCTGATGCGCAAGTATTCTGTACCTCACTGTTACTCAGTGTAAACTGCCAAATTCCAGCCACCCATGACAACGGCACAGTGACGTGATAGATTTCCCCTTCCCCGTGGCTTGCATCGTCTTGTCTAGGTTGTCTTGCCTTTTCCCTTCTTTTCCCTCGCTCATCTCGCTTCAGTTGCGTAACTCTTCCATTTCCCATCATTCCTCTTCCAATTCTTTACCCTCTAATCCCCCCCGAGGTGATTCCTACAAGTATTATCGCACTGTTCAGCGACCTAGCTAGCTCCTGTCATTTCGTCGCGACTTGGCATTGTCTACACAAGGAACTAGATCTGTACCAAGGAACATTTCCATCTCTCTGAAGCAGAAACAGCAGAAGCCAAAATGAGATTTTTGAATGCCGTCTTGGCCGCGGTGGCCATCAACGGTGTCACCGCCAGCACATGGTTCCCTGGCTCGAAGCCTGGTAAGCTTGCTATCCTGCCCGCCCTTTCTCCTGGTCTGCCACATAGTCTGACAAAAATCAGTTTACAACAAGTGGCACGAGACTGAGCTGGAGCGCTGGCTCTCAGACCACGATGTCCCCTACCCAACACCTGCCGACCGCAAGGATCTCGAGTCCTTGATTGAGAAGAACTGGGAGAATTACGTTGTTACTCCTTACAACAGCTGGGATACTAACCAACTCAGCTCTTACTTGCAATCAAAGGGCAAGGAGGCCAAGAACGAGGCCGCTGCCTCGAAGGATAGCCTTTTGTCCCAGGTAAAGGCCAACTGGTATGAGACTGAGGGTAGCGCCCAATCTGCCTGGCTCAGCGTCAAGGATTGGATCCTCGATACCTGGACTGAGAGCCAGTTGAAGGCATTTGCCGACAAACATGGAATACCCGGTAGGTCAATTCAGTGTTCTCGTCGTTATCGGTCTGAGTTGCCAGAGAACTAATCTCTCATCACAGTCCCCCAACCTCGCCACCGTGACACACTTCTCCAGAAGGCTCGTTCCAGCTACGAGATCGTTGCCAAGAAGGCCAACCAGGCCTCTTCGTATCCTGGTAACTGGCTTTACGAAACATGGTCCGAGTCTGACCTCAAGGAGTGGCTTGACACCCATGGATTCCCCGCCCCCCAGCCCATGACACGCGACAAGCTCATTGCTTCGGTCCGACGCAACTCTCGCCTTGCCTACCTCAAGGCTCAGGACCAGGCCGCTAGTGCCACCGCCAGCGCTCAGGGAGCATATGCCACTCTCACTGACATGATCATTGATGCCTGGAGCGAGTCCCAGCTCAAGGAGTTCTGCGACAAGAACGGTATTGCTGTTCCCCAGGGCACCAAGGCCAACGAACTCCGCGCCCTCGTCCGCAAGCATCGAGCCGATATCCTCGGTGATAACATTTCTGCCAGCGCCGCATCCGCCTACGGTGCTGCTACCTCTAACGCCCAGAACCAGTACGCCAAAGCTACCGACAGCGCTTCTTTGGCTGCTCAGGATGCTTTCAACCAGGCTGTTGGAACTTGGTCCGATAGCCGCCTCAAATCTTACCTCGATGCTCGTGGCGTCCCTGTTCCTCAGGGCTCCAAGAAGAATGAGCTTCAGGCCCTCGTTCGCAAGAATGCTCATGTTGCCTACCACAGTGGAAACGCCTGGACTTTTGATGATTTTAGCTATGACAACTTGAAGAAGTACCTTCAACGCAACGGAGATGCTGCTGCCAAGCAGGTAGCCGAGAAAAAAGATGCCACTCGCGATGAGCTCTATGATGCTGCTCAGTCCGCCTACTCTTCCGCCTCTTCGGCTGGAGGATCTACCTGGGCCTCAGCCACTAGCTGCCTCACTTCTGCCACAAACTCTGCCAAGCAGTCTGCCTTCGATGAGTGGACCGAGACTGACCTCAAGGCCTACCTCGATAGCTATGGTGTGCCCGTGCCACAAGGATCTAAGCTTGAGGATCTGAAGGCTGAAGCACGAAAGCAATCCACCTACTTCAAGTACGGCACCAGCTCTCCGACTGGAACTTTCTTCGCTAAGCTCGGAGAAACCGCCCGCGATACCTACAACTGGGTTGCCAACCAGCTTCAGCTTGGTGGCCAGGCTGCGAAGCAGAAGGCTGCGGAGGCCGAGGCTGATGCCAAGGCAAAGATCCGCGAGGAGCTGTAATGTGTGGAGGACACGCGAAACTTTTGACTTTGGTGCTCAGATGGTCAAAAGATCCTTGTGGTCTTGGAAATGTGATATCAGTGTGGCAGGTTGCCATTGACGAAAAGGCGAGAAGACAAGGTCAAAGCTGGCTATAGTTGAGCCATAACGATGATGCAGACTATGATACTTTAGGTCGTTTGCTTTAGCAGCTAGTTATGTTTTACGAATCCTATTTTGTTAATCACATAATAAGATCATTCATTAATGTGAATGCCAATAGTTAAATCCTATATGAAAGGCTTAAACATATGATGCTTTCCAAGAAGGTGCATCGATATTGCATGCACTGCTGTATCTCACGCTATGCCGCCATTCATTACTTTATCAAGGATGCACATCAGATATCCAGTATGATAATAGATGGGAAGACTTTCTTATGCTTGACGAAATGTCTCAAAACAGAGTCACGTAGCAGAACAGGTGGGTGTAAAAGTATGAATGAAAATATCATGTGATTCTGTTTTCTGTTTCCTAACGCCATCGCTGGAAGAAAGTCCACGGCGACCAAAATTAAGTCCTCTCCTCCCCTCATGGCATGGGTAGAACCATTTACCAAACCGATATCATGCCCAGAGCCTGCAGGTTCCATCTGCACCAGCGCTGAGACACCAGGGGTGCTTCGGGTGCCAGTCCACGTCAAGGACGCCCAGCTTGTTGATTACTTTATGGCCCTTGAGCATCTTGACAGGGACAATAGTCGCGTTCTCCATAAGATCGCTCACGACCTTGCCATGGAAGATCTGTAATGTTCCGTCGTCACTGGCATCAGCGAAGAGTGGCAGGCTGCGGTGGAATTTGACAGCGCGGATTGCTTCAGGGTGAAATCGCATCGTCTTGTAAGGGCGGGACGACAGATCAAGATCATGCCACAGAAGTCTTCGATCGTATGAGCCAACAATAAGATTATCTCCACCAGGGTGAATATCAAATGAAGAGATCCATCGGGCACCAGGTTGGACAACCTTGACAAGTTCCTGGCGCTGAAGATCGTAGCACCTGATCATTCGCTGAGTAGCAACAAAGAACAGTGGCCTCGAAGGATGGAACTGAGCCGTCTGGGCAAGACCAGGCAGCTTTCGGAAAGGAATTTGACTGAGATGCTTGGAGAGCGTGTGGATGGCGACTGAGCTCCTTTGTCCGGTTGGTGAGACAGTGGAGATGAACTCGCCTCGCCTGTGCCAGCTGATGACCTTGATCGTTGACCTAACAGTAGCCATGAGGAGCACACCGGCAGCTTCCAGCTTGGCCCCAGGTCGTGACCACTTGGCAGGAGGTTCTTTCTTCACACCATTGACTGTAGTGGGCTGTGCTCCATTAGTAGCGTAGCCGAAGCCAGCGTCGAGAACATCGCGACTGGCCTTCTCAACAGCATCACTGGCTACCGAGGGGATCATGAAAAAGAGATCCTCTCCAGCCGCAGCTGCCAGAATAAAGGTCTCCTTATTGGGCCGCCATCGCACAATATTGACTGGCTCCTCGCTACTAAGCTTTGCCATCCATTCTTGGTGGCCGTTGAGAGCCCAGACACGGACTGTACCATCATCACCCCCTGAGGCCACGAATTCACCATCTGGACTGAACGATACCGAACGAACTCGACCATCATGGCCACGGAAGATGGTCTGGTTGAGGGTGGGGAACGGCTTAAGGTCTTCTGGCCGGGGAAGCTTAGGCAGAAGAGAGTTGGGGTCGATGTTGAGCCTGTTCTTCCTGATTCGTGGGGCGAGATAAAGATCCAGACAGCGATCGAATCGTTCCTTGACGAACTCGCCATAACCAGGAACCTTGCGCAGCGAGTCAAATTTGGCAGGTAAGTACTCCTTTCCTCTCTCCTCGGGATCTTGGTTCTTCCAGGCTTCCTTTTCCTCCTCGGTCGGCAAGTACTCGGGTGGTGGGTTGTAGCTAAGGTCGTATCCTGGAGGAGCAAGCTTGGGAGCTGGGATGTTCATTACATGGGGGTCTTGAGGCTCCTCGTTTGCCCATACATCGTAGTAAGACTCTTCCTTCTCCTCTTGTTCTCGTTGTCGCTCCTCGGGAGGCTTGTAGGGTAGAATACGGCCCTCTTTGATGGCCCGGACAAGCTTGGCAACACGCTTGGCTTCATGCTTAGAGGGAACAAATCGCCGCTTCGGTTCTGGCGCAGCGCTCAGAGGCATCTTCTCCTCAATACTGGTGAAGTATGGCACCATATCCTGCGATGGTTAGTGGCGAGCAGCGGAATAGAAGTGAAGGACATACGGGGTAAGGATCGTAATCCTCATTGGGGACCTCGTTCATTTGTAGTCGCTTAAGAAGTTCAAGCTGGTCCTGGGTCAAGTCCAAAGGCTTCCCAGTTTCAGGATCTGTCAAGCCAGTCCAGCCCTTGGGAATCTCAATACTGTCGAGGAGAGCATCGAGAGCCTCCCCAGTGGCTGGGCGCATAATCTTCTTGCCATTGATGTCGTATCCGATGTGGGGGTAGGAGTCGTAGAAAGAGAGGGGAATATTTCCAATTGTGTTGTTTGGGCCTTGGGCATCTGAATCGTCACTGTCATAGACAGGATCAACCTCAGCATACTCATAGCGCTCCCCGCCGTTGGCATCCTTGACGACGCGATAGTTTGGTTCCGAATTATCAGCGTCGAGTGGTGGAGGGGCCACGAAGTTGTCGTCTACGTCGGATGAGGCGTCTTCACTGTACGTATCATCGTCGTCGTTCTCTTCATCTTCATCATCGTCGTGCTCATTCGTGTCTTGGCCGTCGAGTCCATCCTCAAGATCGCTTTCCTCAAAGTCAGATCCATCTTCGCTTTGTGACAAGACGCCGTCCAATTCCAAGCCAGCGAGCTCGTCTTCGACGGGAGCAGGTTCTGCGAGAACCTTTCGCTTGCGTGATGCCAATGTTGGTGCCATTGGATCCTTCCAGTTGATCAGGAGGAATTTTGCAGAAGATTAGCGGGTTGAATGGCAGGGAAGCCAAAGCGATTATTTTTTTTTTTTTGAGACAGATAAGATAAGAATAGAAGAGTTGGAACATTTGGAAGCTAGCTAAGCTGGCTGGGAAAGGTGGAGCCGACGATAGTGGAGTGGGGATCTGTAGGGTAGGTACCGGGTGCTCACTCTATCATATCAAGAACAACCTTGAACTTCATGTGAGCGATAAGGATAATCGTCCTGTTCTTTTTAGCCTTGGGCTGTATATACTGATATATCAGACGTCATGCATAAGAGTTATATGTAACTGATGAATAGTTGTTCAATACTCTCAAGTTGTTTTTGACTACAATTGTTTCGTTCAAGCTAGCGTTTGTATTAAGGACGGTGACTTCAGGCAGGCTTCTGCTTACAAAAGTTCATAAATGAACTTCAATAATTCGAGAGTCACCATTCATAGGTAAGAAAGGTTCGTTGCAAGAGTGGCCGTTCTCGTGCCGCAGTGATCAGTGAAGCTCATGGCTGTTTGAAAATTTGCCACTACAACAACTGGAACACAGATAGCAGGACGATTAAATTTTCGCGTCCTGGAACTCAAAGGCCGATAGAGATAAAACTTCAGTACTCTTGTTGATTTCATAAAGGGGGGCCAGCCATAGCATCAAAGCTTGGCGTCTTGATCCAGATCAGCTGCCAGGAACAGCTTGTCTGATGCCACAGTTGACTCGATTCAGACCTCTTGGCTTTATTCATTGAACTTGAATGGAAAAAGGCGTCGGGTATTCCGAACCACGCGACCAACGGTGAATATAATCAGCCACGATCGGGATTTTATTTTGCGGCTAGACTATTCTAAAAAACCATTCTGCGAGCTCTTCTGTCCTGTCCTGTCCTGTCTATTTGTTTGTTTGTTGGTGGCTGAATCTATTAGCCAAGCTGGGAATAATATCAACCCAGACTGGGTTTTGGCAAAACCAACAACGGGAACAACGACACACTACCTTAGCACGGAGCAGCGAGTTTCGGAGGCTCTCGATAATTTAGCAATACTCTCTAAAGTTTTATATGTGGTCTGAGAGTTGTATCTAGGGAACCAGGATGAAAATCAAGGATGATAGGGACTTGCTCTTCACTGTTCATGGTCGTACTACTGCCACGAGAACTTCTAAAAATTCAAGTTGGGCATGGCCTGATATCCGAAATCGGTCACCTATAAATGACTTTTGCTTCTGGAATCTTTCCAAACAAAGAAGAATCAGTCTGTAAGTTTCATCTTGTGGCTTACAAGAGCCAGCTTAGCTCCCCCCCCTTTTTCCAGTTGCGGAACCGGAGCGTTTCTTCCATATTGAATAATATCTGGCCAAGGCTTGGACCATGATCTAGAAGCATATGAATATGGCCTGGTTCCTGCATTGACACTTTACAATAGAAACCGTTATAGACCATACTCGTGGCTGGCTGTTGGCCTATCGCCTATCGAATGCCAAACCAGCCTGATCGTGTCTCTCACTTCTGCACATGCTAAGAAAGATCTACAACGTGGTTCATGCCTCTATCGACGATGTAAAAGAGGATCGCCACAGTAATTTGGTTATAATCACCAACTGGCGTCGGTGGTTCATTGAACCAACAGCAAGTTCCGACTCCTGGCAATGGTTCTGGACCTTCTCCAGAATGACTGACAGTTTGACCAGTAGCCGAAATCCAAGAGAAAGGGTGCAATGAGTTGGTGTATAAATGTCATGCCCGGGCCTGGCAATGCAGTTCCTCATACTGACGCCAGTAAGTTCATACATCGTCCAATATGCACCTTCGTCCTACTTGTGTGCCCTTGATGACAATGGCGCTGTTCTTTACTCTTGTCAATGCCGTGGCACCCGTCGTCGATGTATCATACAGCAAATACAGGGGCAGCGAGCGTGGCCATTCATCTCACAGCTTACGGAGGTAGAGATGACAAGTTGTTCCACGCTGCTGCAGCTGAGTCAATATCTGCTTCACCTATCAAAACAGTGGAACAAGCGTCATATCAAGCAGAAAGCTTCATCGAAAATGTCGGTTGCTCCTCCGAAGATGCCATTGCTTGTATGCGAACCAAGACTATCGCCGAAATCTAGTCGCCAATATCAAGGTCCCATACCCTGGAGGCACACGGCTACCAATCGGCATGTGGGGTCCTGTTGTTGATGGAGATTTCGTACAAGATGCTCTCTGGAGCTCATTCGACCAAGGGAAGTTCGTCAAATCGGTGCCACAACCAAAGAGGGCCGAGCATTTGCACCAGCTGCATCCTCGAAAACAGAAAATGAGGATTTTTTCAAGGCCGAGTTTCCACTTCTTGAGTCAACTCACATGACTCAGATCACGGCCTGGTACCCCGATTTAGCGGATACGTGTTCGAAAGCTGGTTGTCTCAAACGACCCCTCAGCGATGCGTATGGCGACATGAGGTTTCAATGCTCAGGCATCTCGTTATCAGAATCTATTTCCCCCTGGATGCCGAAGAAAACCTGGAACTACTGGTATAACGTCGAGGGTCCAGGTTTCATGACTCAGGGAAGAGGTGTAGCTCATTGTGACGAGGCTCATGCAATATGGGGGCCCTGGGGCACCTCGAAGCTACTTCCCAGGGGGGATCAATGCTAATGCAGTCAACGTCGTCCAAGGGTATTGGATAAGTTTCAGTCGATCTTATAACCCAAACAAGTACAGGCTTGCCGATACAGCGATGTGGGGAGTCTATTCAAAGGCCTCGAGGCGCAGACTGGTGTTTAATACAGGGGGCAGGACTAGCTTAGAGAGCATGACCCTAGATTTACAGGATAAATGCATATACTTTAAGTTATCGCGATAGTCCTCGATTCCCATAATATAATATTTATACTATTAATTTAACTACTTTAACTGCATATTTTACCTCTATAAACTATACCTAGTATTACCTATTACTATTACTTAATATAATAGCTATAATAAAAGCCTATTACTTTATTAATAAATCTTAATCTTACTTTAAGTAATTAGCTAGGCTTTTTAAAGCCTTTAACTTAATTATAATGATTAAAATAATAAATATATTTTATATATTTAAAAGCCTTATAATATAATTAAAGATTTTAAGTATTAATTAGCTATATTTACTATTAATTTATTAAAAAGATAAAATATCTTTATAGTAATATATAAGGTATAGCTAATAAGGTCTTATAATAAGAATAATATAATATAATACTTATTTTTTAATATATTATATATAAAGTATTATATATAATACTAAAAAAATATAATAACTTTAAAAGTAAGTCTTAAAGTTATATAATATTATTATCTTTAACCTTATAATTTAATTAAATAAGTAACCTTAATTTATAAATATAAAAAGATATTTTCCCTAGCTTTAGTAGGCTAAAGGCCTTCTTTATTATTACCTAGTTAAGGTAAGTAATACTAAGGCTTTAACCTTAAAGGCCTAATTCTAAATAAGCTAGAAACTATAAAAACTATTTAAAAATATTATATTATATAATTAGTATTAATAATTATAACTATCTTATTATAGTAATTAATACTTATATAAATAGTAGTTTAATTAATATTAATAATCTTAATATTAATAATATCTTTAATTTATATACCTTACTTTAATATTTAAATATTATAAATAAAGATTTATTATATATTAATAAATTAATACTAATATAATAAGTTAATCTTATAATCTTTAATTATATTATAAGGCTTTTAAATATATAAAATATATTTATTATACTAACTATTATAAGTAAATTAAAGGCCTTAAAAGACCTAGCTAATTACTTAAAGTAGGCTTAAGACTTATTAATAGAGTAATAGGCTTTTCTTATTATTATTAGATTAAGTAATAATAATAGCTAATATTAAGTATAATTTATAGAGTTAAAATATATAGTTAAAGTAATTAAATTAATAATATAAATATTATATTATAGGAATTAAGAGCTATTATAAGGTAAAGGAAAGGAAATAAAAAGAAAAAAGGGGTAAAAAAGTAAATTATAAAATAAAGGTTTTAGTATTAAGGGAAAAACTGTAAATATTAGTAGGCTAAAGCTGGCTTAGTAGGTTAGTAATAGATTAGATTAGGTTATAAGGTAATATAAAGCAGTATAAGGAATATAAATTAAAGGTAAATATAGCTAATTAACACTTAGGGAGGCTAAATTATATATAAAACCCTTTAAGTACTCCTTTTACTAAAATAAAGTTAAGTTTTTTAGCTTTATAAAAAGAGAGTTAAGATAAATCTAATAAGGATTTATATAATCTTTAAATAACTTAAACTTATTACTTATAGAAAAATCTAAGTATTCTTTAAGTTCTATAACTTTTATAAATAGTTTATTTATAAATACTTAAAGGTTATTATACCCTTTATAGCTCTTTTAAAAGGAAATTAAAATAAAAAAAAACCTAAAACTATAAAATTAAATAATTAGAAAAAGTAAGTATTTTAGGCCTTTTTTATTAAGTTTAAAAAGGCCTTAGTTTCATAATACTTTAATTTTAAAAAATATATTTATATTAAGATAAATATATTAAATTATATTATAATTAATATCCTTTCTTAATTTAATAATAAAAAATACTATTACCTTATAGTATTTTAATTATAAAAGTTTAATAACTTTAAAAGAAAGTATAGTATATTAATTAAGAGATAATAGCTATTATAGAGTTATTTAAGTATTAATAATATTACCTTAAAAGCTTCTTAAGATAAGTAAGAGTTTTAAGTAATTACTAAAACCTCTAGTTATTTATAAAAAATACTAAATTAAATAGAAAATAAGTATAATAATATTTATATTTAATAACCTATAACTTTATAATTAAATATAAAAAAGGATTAATAAATCCTACTAATATCTTTTTAAAACCCTTAAGAATTAAAAGAAAGAATTACTAAAAGCTAAATCTAATTAAATCTTTAAAAAATAAAATAGCTAAAGTATAAGCTTTAATAAAAAGTTAGTAATAAAAATAGAAATTAAATAAAATACTTATAAAGAAAGTAAAACTACTTAAAACTTTAAGTAAGTTAAAGGTAAATAAGATATCTTTAAGTATTTAAAATAGCTTAGCCTTATTACTAAATAATATAAATATTATAAGCTAAAAACCTTATTTAAATATATAGTTTTAAGAAATATTAAGATTATTTATAGTAATTTCTAATAAAATAGTAATTAAATCTTTATATTAAGAAAGACTATTAAAAAATAATATATTAAAGCCTTTAATTAAGATTATTAGGTTAGTATAGTGAAAAGATAAAGAAATATTTTATTAAAAAAATAAGATTTTTAAAGTAAATCTTAAAAAGGGTTTTTAAAAGTAAAAGGTAAAAGATAACTTCTTTTACTTTAAAAATAGACTTTACTTATTTTAAGAACTTAATTTAAAGAAAAAGATATTAAGGCTATATTATAATAATCTTCTAATAAGATACTTTAATATTGAATATACTAAAAAGCTGAGTTAAAAAGAACTTTAGTAAAAAGGCCTAGAAATTAATATAAAATAATATATAGCTATATATAGTATTTACTAAAAGGTAATATTTAAAAAGTATTAACTTTATAGAAAGCTTAAAAGCTTACTAATTCTATTATAACCTTTTAAAAAGGTCTTTATAGACTTTGTTATAGGATTACTACTAATACTTTTTAAAAGCTAATAAGTAAATATAATTCTAATAATAGTTAATAAGCTTATAAAATTTATATAACTTTTACCTATTTTTTTTTTTTATTAAGATTACTACTTTTAAACTTATAAAGCTTTTTTATAAAAAGATTAAATTATAATTTAAAGTATTTAAAGGTATTATATTAAATAAAAAGTCTATTTTTATAAGTTCTTTTTAATTGAAATTATATTATTATTTAAAAATTAAATAAAAGCTATTAATAGCATTTTATTTTTAAATTAATAAGTAAATAGAAAAAATAAACTAGGTTTTTAATTGTTACTTATAATACTTTATTAAAAATAACCAGAATATTTAGCTAAAACTTCTATAAATAGCCTAGTTTATCTATAACTTAAAATTAAATATGATAGCAAGATTAACCTTAAATAAAGCTTTAATAGGTTTTTTATCTATATTGGGAGACTAGTATGGCCGAAATTAGCGGCAACGTGCCCGTCTCTAGAGGGTAAAGGTTTGATGAACAAGCCCCAGGTTGATCCAGCTATGAGGGCCAGTGTGTCGTTACCTGGTGATATCCGATCGGCCAGTCGAACAAATAAAGCGCTTGAATA